>NC_084627.1:1428369-1658369 GCF_033978795.1 Nerophis ophidion
TGCTACGCCAACTTATGGCAGGGAAGCGTATAACTCAAAATTTTGTTCGCAACTTGAAGGCCTACTGAAATGAGATTTTCTTATTTAAACGGGGATAGCAGGTCCATTTTGTCATACTTGATCATTTCGCGATATTGCCATATTTTTGCTGAAAGGATTTAGTAGAGAACATCGACGATAAAGTTCGCAACTATTGGTCGCTAATACAAAAATCTTGCCTGTACCAGAAGTAGCAGACGATGTGCGCGTGACGTCACGGGTTGTGGAGCTCCTCACATTGAACATTGTTTACGATCATGGCCACCAGCAGCGAGAGCGATTCGGACCAAGACAGCAACGATTTCCCCATTAATTTGAGCGAGGATGAAAGATTCGGGGATGAGGAAAGTTAGAGTGAAGGACAAGTAAATCTGCCGCATCTTTTCTTTTTCTCCTCTGTCCCCCCCTCCCTTGTGGAGGGGGTCTGGTCCGATGGCCATGGATGAAGTACTGGCTGTTCAGAGTCGGAACCCAAGATGGACCGCTCACCTGTGCATCAGTTAGGGATATCGCTATGCTCATGATCCGACTCCGCTTGGGATGGTTTCCTGTGGACGGGACTCTCGCTGCTGTCTTGAATCCGCTTTGAACTGAACTTTCGCGGCTGTGCCTTGGAGCCACTATGGTTTGAACTTTCACAGTATCACGTTAGACCCGCTCGACATCCATTGCTTTCGGTCCCCCAGGGGTATGGGGGGAGGTCCTCTCCAAGGTTCTCATAGTCTTCATTGTCAGTGGCGTCCCACTGGGTGTGAGTTTTCCTTGCCCTTATGTGGGTTCTTCCGAGGATGTCGTAGTCGTAGTGGTTTGTACAGTCCTTTGAGACATTTGTGATTTAGGGCTATATAAATAAACATTGATTGCTTCACGGTGGCAGAGGGGTTAGTGCGTCTGCCTCACAATACGAAGGTCTTGCAGTCCTGGGTTCAAATCCAGGCTCGGGATCTTTCTGTGTGGAGTTTGCATGTTCTCCCCGTGAATGCGTGGGTTCCCTCCGGGTACTCCGGCTTCCTCCCACTTCCAAAGACATGCACCTGGGGATAGGTTGATTGGCAACACTAAATTGGCCCTAGTGTGTGAATGTGAGTGTGAACGTTGTCTGTCTATCTGTGTTGGCCCTGCGATGAGGTGGCGACTTGTCCAGGGTTTACCCCGCCTTCCGCCCGATTGTAGCTGAGATAGGCGCCACCGCCCCCTGCGACCCCGAAAGGGAATAAGCGGTAGGAAATGGATGGATGGATGATTGACTAGAAAAAAAATAAAATAAAAAAGGCAGTGGGAGCGATTCAGATGTTATTAGACACATTTACTAGGATAATTCTGTAAAATCCCTTATCTGCTTATTGTGTTACTAGTGTTTTAGTGAGATTATATGGTACCTGAAAGTCAGAGGAGTGTGGCCACGGGTGTGGTGACCGCCAGTGTCTCTTAGGGAAGCCACGTTTCTCGACGAGGCAAAGCGAAGGCAGCCGTTGGGGCCGGGCTGAGCTTTTTTTCCCCCTCCTCCATGGTGGAAGCATCCCACGTTCGGGGGCGGCTGGTCGGAGGAGGCAAGAGAGTCCGCAGCGGCCTCTTTGACAGGTGCACGAGGAACGACACAAGCTATCCTCTCATGTCTACGGTAAGAGCCGACTTATTACCACAATTATCTCACCGAAACCTGCCGTTTGACATGTGGGAGGGAACTATGTTCGCTTGACCGCTCTGTTCCATAGTAAAGCTTCACCGTCATCTTTCGGGAATGTAAACAAGGAAACACCGGCTGTGTTCGTGTGGCTAAAGGCGGCCGCAATACACCGCTTCCCACCTACATCTTTCTTCTTTGACGTCTCCATTATTAATTGAATAAATTGCAAAAGATTCAGCAACACTGATGTCCAGAATACTGTGTAATTACGCGATTAAAGCAGACGACTTATAGCTGGGATCGGGGCTGGAACAACATGTCCGCTACAATCCGTGACGTCATCATACCGCAATACTTCGCGCAAAATTTAGAATTGCAATTTAGTAAACTAAAAAGGCTGGAATGGCATGTGTTGCAATGTTAATATTTCATCATTGATATATAAACTATCAGACTGCGTGGTGGGTAGTAGTGGCTTTCAGTAGGCCTTTAAAGCAGGGGTGTCAAACTCAAATACAGAGTGGGCCAAAATTTAAAACTGAACAAAGCCCCGGGCCAAGGTTGAACAAATTAACCTTTAAATAGGGACCCAAACAAGTTTTGCAATGAATATTGAACAAGCAAGGCTTAAATAGGGCAGCACGGTGGACCAGGGGTTAGTGCATCTGCCTCACAATACGAAGGTCCTGGGTTCAATCCCGGGTTTGGGATCTTTCTGTGTGGAGTTTGCATGTTCTCCCCATAACTGCGTGGGTTCCCTCCGGGTACTCTGGCTTCCTCCCATGGAACAGGCAGAGCTTATATAACGTAATAGTGCAAAATTAACTTTCAAAAAACAAACGAAAAAACATCAGTGGTATATTAAATAAAATGTAATTTAAAAAATCAATGCCTCTTTTCTATTTGCAGCCTTCTGAGGTAAATATCAACATTAACTTTTTCCTAATAAATTCTAAAATAAGATAAAAATTAGGTGGGCGGGGTTTGGTGGTCGCGGGGGGTGTATATTGTAGCATTCCGGAAGAGTTAGTGCTGCAAGGGGTTCTGGGTATTTGTTCTGTTGTGTTTATGTTGTGTTAAGGTGCGGGGGTTGTCCCGAAATGTCTTTTGTCATTCTTGTTTGGTGTGGGTTCACAGTGTGGCGCATATTTGTAACAATGTTAAAGGTGTTTATACGGCCACCCTCAGTGTGACCTGTATGGGTGTTGACCAAGTATGCGTGGCATTCGCATATGTGTGTGTGAAAGCCGCATATATTATGTGATTTGGCCAGCACGCTGTTTATGTGGAGGAAAAGAGGACGTGACGGCATGTTGTAGAGGACAGTGCCTTTTAGGCACGCTCCCAATATTGTTTTTTCGGGTGGAAATCGGGAGAATGGTTGCCCAGGGAGATTTTCGGGAAGGGCACTAAACTTTAGTTGCCAAGTATGAGTGTTAGCGGTGAATGTGGTGTTACCGGCGGGCCAGCTCTAATGTTAATTTGATATTGCCTCAAGGGCCAAATGAAATTAAAGCTGCAAGCAGCGTTGGTCGGGTCCGCCTTTGGCTGTTGCCGCCGTGTCCCGAGTCCCGATCTTAGTCAGACCTACATAGAAGTTTTTTATTCCATGTCTCTACGACATTTCTAACAGAAGTTACATGCAGTTATGTCTGTTTTTTTTCCTAGGGGGCGCTAAGCGCAATTTTGATTTTTGGGGTTTGGTTTTTTATTAGATGGCAGTTTTTGCCAGCCCTGATATGTGTGTAAAATTCCTGTTGATTTTTGCCGAAGGATGTCAATTATCAAAATGTAGGTCTAAGTGAGACCCACATAGAAGTTTTTGTTTCATGTCTTTCCGGCATTCCTACCGGAAGTTACAAGCAGTTTTGTCTGTTTTCTCTTCCTAGGAGCAGTTTTTTCTGTGTTTTATTTAAAAATTGCGCTAGAGCGCATTTTTCAATTTTCGGGTTTGGTTTTTTCATTATATCGCCATTTCTGCCAATCCTGATGTGTGTGCCAAGTTTGGTGAGTTTTGAAGCATTTTAAGGGGGTCAAATTACAGATCAAAGAGGCAAAAGTAGCATTTTTTGCTAAAATTTAGCATTGAATGGGTTTTTGCAAAATTTTTGTTGATTTTTGCCCCAGAAGATACAATTATGAAATTTAGGTATAAGTCAGCTCTATATAGAGGTTTTTGGTTCATGTCTCTACGACATTCCTAACGGAAGTTACAAGCAGTCTGTTTTTTATTTTTCCTAGGGGGCGCTAGCGCGCAATTTTAATTTTTGGGGTTTGGTTGCTTAATAAGTTGGGAAGGCATGCCAGACCGACGTGTGTCAAATATGGTGAGTTTTGAAGCATGTTAAGGGGGTCAAAGTACCGCGCGTAGGTGCGGAATAAATAAATAAATAAAGAAATAAAGAATAATAATAATAATAAAACGTTACAGATTCAATAGGTTCCTTGCCATGGCAAAGGACATGGAGTCCTTTGCCATAGGCAGGGCGGACCCTAATTAAACGGCGGGCCAGAGTTTGACACCCATGCTTTAAAGCATAACAGCTCTTATCTCAAAACACTCTTAAGTTGTGTCACTCTTAAGTTGAGGTACCAATGTAAGTGTGTCACTCGCAGTGGTCCAGCTACATTCGTGCCACGGTGAGGAAGGAGAAGGGTCTTCCCATCTTGGTGGAGCTTCTGCGCTCGGACGTGGACAAGGTGGTGAGAGCGGTGGCCATCGCTCTCCGTAACCTGGCCATGGACAGACGCAACAAAGACCTGATAGGTAGACGTCTCCCTGGAGTCCGTACCGTGGGTGTGTGCAGTGCCTCGACTCTTGTCACCGTGTCTTCAGGAAGCTACGCTCTGAGGGACCTGGTGGCCAACCTGCCGTGTGGCCAGCAGCGTCCCGCCAAGAACTTGGAGGGCGACACGGTGGTCTCGCTCCTCAACACCATCCACGAGATCGTCAGCGACAGCCAGGAGAACGCCAGAGCGCTCATCCACGGACACGCCATCCAGAAACTGGTGGCCATCAGCAAGTCAAGGTGATCGATGACCTAGTCAAGCTAAATGTATTCTTCCTTTTGTTAAAGGGGAACATTGGCACAATTTCAAAAGGGTTAAAAACAATAAAAATCAGTTCCCAGTGGCTTGTTTTATTTTTCGAAGTTTTTTTCAAAATTTTACACCTCCCGGAATATCCCTAAAAAAACCTTTAAAGTTCTTGATTTTCGCTATTTGCGATGCGACTGTCAATTTCCCTGTGACGTCATACAGGGCTGCCAATACAAACATGGCGGTTACCACAGCAAGATATAGCGACATTAGCTCGGATTCAGACTCGGATTTCAGCGGCTTAAGCGATTCAACAGATTACGCATGTATTGAAACAGATGGTCGGAGTATGGAGGCAGATAGCGAAAACGAAATTGAAGCTATTGAGCGAATAGCTATTGATGCTATTTGGCCATAGCATGGGTGTACCTAATGAAGTGGCCCATAGCATGGCTGCCTTATTAGCATCGCCGGTAAAATGTGCGGACCAAACGATCAGGACTTTCGCATCTTGTGACACTGGAGCAACTTAAATCCGTCGATTGGTAAGTGTTTGTTTCGCATTAAATGTGGATATCTAGTTTCAAATGCACATACAGCTAGTGTAAATAGCATGTTAGCATCGATTAGCATAGCATGTTAGCATCGATTAGCTGGCAATCATGCCGTGACCAAATATGTCTAATTAGCACATAAGTCAACAACATCAACAAAACTCACCTTTGTGATTTCGTTGACTTAATCGTTGCAAACGCATCTGCAGGTTATCCATACATCTCTGTGCCATGTCTGTCTTAGCATCGTCGGTCAAATATAGCAGACACTCTGGCAAATTCATTTGGGGTCTGGCGGCAGATTTCTTGCCAGTGGTGCAACTTGAATCCCTCCCTGTTAGTGTTGTTACACCCTCCGACAACACAACGACGAGGCATGACGTCTCCAAGGTTCCAAAAAATATTCGAAAAAACGGAAAATAACAGAGCTGAGTCCCGGTGTTTGTAATGTGAAAATGAATATGGCGGGTATGTTACCTCGGTGACGTCACGTTCTGACGTCATCGCTAAAAGACCGATAAACAGAAAGGCGTTTCATTTGCCAAAATTCACCCATTTTGAGTTTGGAAATCAGTAAAAAAAAATACATTGTCTTTTTCCTGCAACATCAAGGTATATATTGACGCTTGCATAGGTTTGGTGATAATGTTCCCCTTTAACTTGACACTCCAGTGGATTCGAACTCCAACGCCAAACTAGCTATTCGGCTAGCTATTAATTGCCCGCTTGATTATTGCAACATTTTTATCGTAAACTGAATTGCCAATTCTTACGCTTTTATTCTTCTCGTAAACATCACAACGTTATTCCGCTAGGGTTGTAAGGTATATATATTAGTATTGTACTGCGATAATATATTCGGTACTATACCGCCTCTAAAAACAACCGGTATACCCAACCTTCTCTTCCAACATGTTTTTAATCTAGCATGTAAAGGTATGACTTTATCCTAAAAAAAAATAGATTTTAGCCATTATGCTATTGTAGTATTTTTTTTCGATATTACAACTTTAATCTCGTAAAATTTTCTTTTTCTACCTATGGCTTTTTTTGTTAAAACGTGACTCTATTTTAACTTTTTTTTCTCTCTGAAATATACGACTTCTTCAGTATCGTACTGACATTACAAGTAAATTTTTGTAAAAATCACTACATTATCCTTAAGATATCATTTTTTTAATCCATAATTTGTTTTGTAGGTTTACTACTTTGTTCTTGCAAAATAACTTTTTCCCTATTCTTCAGACTACTTCTTGTTATATTATGCTTTTTTTTCTGTTAAAATGTGACTCGATTATAAGTTTTTTATTTTTCTTGGAATTATACGACTTCTCCAGTATCATACTGCGATCATTACAACTTAATTTTTGTAAAAATCACAACACTATCCTTTGGATATCTTGTTTTTAATCTATTATTTGTTTTGTAGGATTACTACTTTTTGTTCTTGCAAAATCACTCTTTTCATTCTCAAGACGACTCTGCTAACATCACAATTTTAGTAAAGTTATGACTTTATCCTCAAAATACTTAGATTTTAGCCACTATGTTATTTTAGCATTTTTTTTCAACATTACGACTCTAATCTCCTAAAATGTGCTACTTTTCGTTATATTATGGCTTTGTTTTTGTTCAAATTTGACTCGATCCTAATTAACGTTACCACTTAATTTTCGTAAAATAACAACATTCTCCTCAAGATACAAATCGACAACTTTTTAATCTCCTAACAATACGATTTTAGTAAAGATATGACTTTATCTTCAAAAAATTTAGATTTTAGCCACTATGCTATTGTAGTATTTTTAATCTCGTAAAATGTACTTCTTCTATTAATGGCTTTTTTTTGTTAAAATGTGACTCGATTTTAACTTTTATTTTTCTCTGAAATATACGACTTCTTCAGTAACGTACTGACATTTTGAGTTAATTTTTTGTGAAAATCACTACATTATCCTTAAGATATCATGTTTTTAATCCATCATTTGTTTTGTAAGTTTACTACTTTGTTTTTGCGAAATTACCTTTTTTCTATTCTTGAGCCTACTTCTCGTTATATTATGCTTTTTTTCTGTTAAAATGTTACTCAATTTAAAAAAAATATTTTTCTCGGAAATATACGACTTCTCCAGTATCATACTGCGAACATTGCAACTTAATTTTTGGAAAAATCACAACACTATACTTAGGATATCGTGGTTTTAATGTATTATTTGTTTTGTAGGATTACTACTTTGTTCTTGCAAAATCACTCTTTTCATTCTCAAGACGACTCTGCTAACATCACAATTTTAGTAAAGTTATGACTTTATCCTCAAAATACTTTAGATTTTAGCCACTATGTTATTCTAGCATTTTTTTCAACATCACGACTCTAAACTCCTAAAATGTGCTACTTCTCGTTATATTATGGCTTTGTTTTTGTTCAAATTTGACTCGATTCTAACTTTTTTATTTTTCCCGGAAATAGATGACTTCTCTGGTATCAAACTGCAAACGTTACCACTTAATTTTTGTAAAATAACAACATTCTCCTCAAGATACATATCGACAACTTTTATTCTCCTAACAATACAATTTTAGTAAAGGTATGACTTCATCCTCAAAAAATGTAGATTTTAGCCACTATGCTATTGTAGTATTTTTAATCTCGTAAAATGTACTTCTTCTATTTATGGCTTTTTTTTGTTAAAATGTGACTCGATTTTAACTTTTATTTTTCTCTGAAATATACGATTCCTTCAGTATAGTACTGACAACATTATGAGTTAATTTTTTGTGAAAATCACTACATTATCCTTAAGATATTATGTTTTTAATCCATAATTTGTTTTGTATTTTTACTACTTTGTTTTTGCGAAATTACCTTTTTTCTATTCTTGAGCCTACTTCTCGTTATATTATGCTTTTTTTCTGTTAAAATGTTACTTGATATACATTTTTAAATTTTTCTCGGAAATATACGACTTCTCCAGTATCGTACTGCTAACATTGCAACTTAATTTTTGGAAAAATCACAACATTATCCTTAGGATATCGTGGTTTTAGTTTATTAATTGTTTTGTAGGATTACTACTTTGTTCTTGCAAAATCACTCTTTTCATTCTCAAGACGACTCTGCTAACATCACGATTTTAGTAAAGTTAGGACTTTAACCTCAAAATATTTAGATTTTAGCCACTATGTTATTCTAGCATTTTTTCAACATTACGACTCTAATCTCCTAAAATGTGCTACTTCCGGTTATATTATGGCTTTGTTTTTGTTCAAATTTGACTCGATTCTAACTTTTTTATTTTTCCTGGAAATAGATGACTTCTCTGGTGTCAAACTGCAAACGTTACCACTTAATTTTCTTAAAATAACAACATTCTCCTCAAGATACAAATCGACAACTTTTTAATCTCCCAATAATACGATTTTAGCAGAGGTATGACTTTATCCTCAAAAAATGTAGATTTTAGCCACTATGCTATTGTAGTATTTTTAATCTCGTAAAACGTACTTCTTCTATTTATGGCTTTTTTTTTTTGTTAAAATGTGACTATTTTAACTTTTTTTTTCTCTCTGAAATATACGATTCCTTCAGTATCGTACTGACAACATTATGAGTTAATTTTTTGTGAAAATCACTACATTATCCTTAAGATATCATGTTTTTAATCCATAATTTGTTTTGTAGGTTTACTACTTTGTTTTTGTGAAATTACCTTTTTTCTATTCTTGAGCCTACTTCTCGTTATATTATGCTTTTTTTCTGTTAAAATGTTACTCGATTTTAACTTTTATTATTCTCGGAAATATACGACTTCTCCAGTATCGTACTGCGAACATTGCAACTTAATTTTTGGAAAAATTACAACACCATCCTTAGGATATCGTGGTTTTAATCTATTATTTGTTTTGTAGGATCACTACTTTGTTCTTGCAAAATCACTCTTTTCAGTCTCAAGACGACTCTGCTAACATCACGATTTTAGTAATGTTATGACTTTATCCTCAAAATACTTAGATTTTAGCCACTAAGTTATTCTAGCATTTTTTCAACAATACGACTCTAATCTCCTAAAATGTACTACTTTTTGTTATATTATGGCTTTGTTTAAATTTGACTCGATTCTAACTTTTTTATTTTTCGCGGAAATAGACGACTTCTCTAGTATCGAACTGCAAAGGTTACCACTTAATTTTCGGAAAATCACGACATTCTCCTCAAGATAAAAATGGACAACTTCTTATTCTCCTAATGTTATGATTTTAGTAAAAGTATGACTTTATCTTCAAAAATATAGATTTTAGCCACTATGCTATTGTAATATTTTTTTTCCAATATTAAAACTTAAATTTTATAATATGTACTTCTTATTCTTATGGCTTTTTTTGTTAAAATGTGACTCGATTTTAACTTTTTTTCTCTCTGAAATATGTGACTTCTTCAGGATGGTATTTACAACATTACGAGTTAATTTTTGTAAAAATCACTACATTATCCTTAAGAAAACATGTTTTTAATCCATAATTTGTTCTGTAAATGTACTACTTTGTTCATGGGAAATTACTTTTTCCCTATTCTAGTTCTTGTTATATTATGCCTTTTTTTCCTGTTAAAATGTGACAAAATTTTAACTTTTGAATTTTTCTCGGAAATATACGACTTCTCTGGTATCGAACTGAAAACGTTACAACTTTTTTTTCTTCTTCAACGCACGACACTATCCTTAGGATATCGTGGTTTTAATCTATTATTTGTTTTGTAGGATTACTACTTTCTTTTTATAAAAATTACCTTTTTTCAATTCTCAAAGCAACTTTATCTTATTTTTATTTACAGAAATGTACTACTTTATTCTCATATCACAAAGTTATTAACGTTATGACTTCTCATGTCAAAATAATTTTTTTGGGTTATTTTCCAACGGTCATGTCCTTGAATACAGCTTAAGCGTCCAATCATATTGTGCTAATGCTAGGGGGCGTACTTCCTTTGTGATTATATACTTTGCTGTTTCAACAAGCCCTTTCACTTTTTTGTGTTTTTATGTGTTCAGCCAATCCTCACGTGAGACCAGAGCCGCTTGCCAAGTCCTCCAGAGCATCTGGACCTACAAGGACCTGAGGACCAGTCTCATAAAGGCGGGTTGGAACAAAAGCCACTTTAAGGTATTTCCTTCCTGACTTCAAAAGACTACGAAGTGCATTTTTTTTTTTGTCAAGACGCTCTCAAATGTTCCTTTTTTTTTTTTTTTTTTATCATCCCGAAGCCAACAACCACCACGGTGACCAAAAAATCCAAGAGTGCAAAGCAAAGCAGCGATGACATCACTTTGCCTCTCATGGACAAAAGCCAAGGTCAGCACATATCTGTGACGTTGTAACATTTTACAGGAATAAAGTGGTGCGTTTGAAAGAAGGAAGACGGAATAGAGTTGCAATTATACGAGAATCAAGTTTCAAGTCATAAATTAAAAACTGAAGACTTAGACTTCCTTTTTATTGTCATTCAAATTTGAACTTTTCAACACAGATAAGAACGATATTTCGTTGCATAAGGTCATGGTAGTGCAGGAAAAAAAGCAATAAGGTGAATATATAATTAAATAAATATATATAAATACATATATTAAATAAATAAATATATATAAATAAATAGATTACTGTACACATAATTATATAGCACTTTTTCACATGCGTCCACGTTTATGGATGTATGTTGTATTGTCTTTTTTATTCCAGCCAGTTAATCAATTTCAGGGGGAGTTGAGGGGATAATTTAGTTATGATGCGTTCAAAAGTCTTACGGCCTGAGGGAAGAAGCTGTTACAGAACCTGGAGGTTCTGCTTCGGAGGCTGCGGAACCTCTTTCTAGAGTCCGGCAGTGAAAACAGTCCTTGGTGCGGGTGGGAGGAGTCTTTGCAGATTTTCTGAGCCCTGGTCAGGCAGCGGCTTTTTGCGATCTCCTGGATAGGAGGAAGAGGAGTCCTGATGATCTTTTCCGCCTCTCTGAAGTTGGAAAATTACAAAAATAAAGCTGTATCTTGACAATACCATAAGAACTTAATGATAAGGTCGGGTTTTTAAAGTAAGTCAAGCAAACTTTTGTAATCTTACATCATAGTTTACCGGATCAAAGTCGGGATTTAACAATAAAAAATAAAAATAAAGATGATATTTTGACTAGAGATGTCCGCTAATGGCTTTTTTGCCGAAATCCTTTATTCCGATATTGTCCAACTCTTAATTACCGATTCCGATATACAATAGAATGGACTTTATTGTCATTATATTTGCATATAATGAGATTAAGGACTCCAATTTAAGGTGCGGTACTGGGAACTAATATGGGATAAAAATAAATTACACAAGAGGTAATAAAGATAAAACTAAGAATTTAAATAAACAGACTACTACCCAATAAAAATAACAAACAATCCTGTATAATATACAAAACACTATAACAAATACAAAATTCTGTACAATATACAGAGCAAGACAAGAGTACCGGAGTAATAAATAACAATCCGTGTCGGATGTATTCCACTCAAAGGGTAATATTGCACAGTCGGGTATTAGGGTAGGATATTGTATAGGAGTGAATTATTATTATTATAAGTCAGAGTTCAAGATGGTGACAGCCCTGGGAAAGAAGCTGTCTCTGAGCCACAGTCGTGGAATTAACACATTATTATGCCTAATTTTGTAATAAATTAAACAATAACAAAGTCCTGCTTTAGTGCAAGACTGGCTGGCATACTGTATAACAGGAAATTATAAACTGGGCTCACATCCATCTTCCGCTTGTATTCATCGTTTATCTCCTTGTAATTCTACAAGAGGTGGAAGATCAAATTGCTCGTATTAAAGGAAGACGTCTTGGTTCCTCCTCGCAATAATATACAATGATTATATATTATATATGTACAGTATATTTGTCTTAAATTATTAGCAGCAGGTTATACATGATGTATGTATTTGTCTGACATTGTTAGCAGCAGGTTATATATGATGTATGTGTCTTGTATTATCAGCAGCAGGTTGATGTATGTATTTGTCTGACATTGTTAGCAGCAGGTTATATATGATGTATGTGTCTTGTATTATCAGCAGCAGGTTGATGTATGTATTTGTCTTACATTGTTAGCAGCAGGTTATATATTATTTATATTTATTTGTCTTACATTGTCAGCAGTAGGTTATATATGATGTATGTATTTGTCTTACATTGTTAGCAGCAGGTGATATTATACATATATTTATTTGTCTTACATTGTTAGCAGCAGGTTATATATAATGAACGGTATGTATTTGTCTTACATTGTTAGCAGCAGGTTATATATGATGTATGTATTTGTCTTACATTGTTAGCAGCAGGTGATATTATACATATATTTATTTGTCTTACATTGTTAGCAGCAGGTTATATATAATGAACGGTATGTATTTGTCTTACATTTTTAGCAGCAGGTTATATATGATGTATGTATTTGTCTTATATTGTTAGCAGCAGGTTATATATTTATTTATTTGTCTTACATTGTTAGCAGCAGGTTATATATAATGTACAGTATGTATTTGTCTTACATTGTTAGCAGCAGTTTGTATATGATGTATGTATTAGTCTTACATTGTTAGCAGCAGGTTATGAATTATACATATTTGTTTGTCTTACATTGTTAGCAGCAGGTTATACATGATGTATGTATTTGTCTGACATTGTTAGCAGCAGGTTATATATATGATGTATGTATTTGTCTTATATTATCAGCATCAGGTTGATGTATGTATTTGTGTTAAATTGTTAGCAGCAGGTTATATATGATGTATGTATTGTCTTACATTGTTAGCAGCAGGATATATATGATGAATCTATTTGTCTTACATTTTTAGCAGCAGGTTATATAGGATGTATGTATTTGTCTTACATTGTTAGCAGCAGGTTATATATTATATATATTCATTTGTCTTACATTGTTAGCAGCAACGTTATGTATGATGTACGGTATGTATTTGTCTTACATTGTTAGCAGCAGGTTATATTTGATGTATGTATTTGTCTTACATTATTAGCAGCAGGTTATATATTAGATATGTATTTGTCTTACAATTTTAGCAGCAGGTTAATTATGATGTATGTATTGTCTTACATTGTTAGCATCAGGTTATATATGATGTATGTATTTGTCTTACATTGTTAGCAGTAGGTTATTTGTGATGTATGTATTTGTCTTACATTGTTAGCAGCAGGTTATATTTGATGTATGTATTTGTCTTACATTATTAGCAGCAGGTTATACATGATGCATGTATTTGTCTTACATTATTAGCAGCAGGTTATATATTAGATATGTATTTGTCTTACAATTTTAGCAGCAGGTTATTTATGATGTATGTATTGTCTTACATTGTTAGCATCAGGTTATATATGATGTATGTATTTGTCTTACATTGTTAGCAGTAGGTTATTTGTGATGTATGTATTTGTCTTACATTGTTAGCAGCAGGTTATATTTGATGTATGTATTTGTCTTACATTATTAGCAGCAGGTTATACATGATGCATGTATTTGTCTTACATTATTAGCAGCAGGTTATATATTAGATATGTATTTGTCTTACAATTTCAGCAGCAGGTTAATTATGATGTATGTATTGTCTTACATTGTTAGCATCAGGTTATATATGATGTATGTATTTGTCTTACATTGTTAGCAGTAGGTTATTTGTGATGTATGTATTTGTCTTACATTATTAGCAGCAGGTTATACATGATGCATGTATTTGTCTTACATTATTAGCAGCAGGTTATATATTAGATATGTATTTGTCTTACAATTTTAGCACCAGGTTAATTATGATGTATGTATTGTCTTACCTTGTTAGAAGCAGGTTATATATTATATATGTATTTGTCTTACATTGCTAGCAGCAGGTTATATATGATGTATGTATTTGTCTTACATTGTTAGCAGCAGGTTATATATGATTTATGTATTCGTCTTACATTGTTAGCAGTAGGTTACATATGATGTATTTGTCTCATTGTTAGCAACAGGTTATATATGACGTATGTATTTGTCTTACATTGTTAGCAACAGCTTATATATTATATATGTACGGTATTTGTCTTACATTGTTAGCAGCAGGATATATATGATGTATGTATTGGTCTTACATTGTTAACAGCAGGTTATATATGATGTATGCATTTGTCTTACATTATTAGCAGCAAGTTATGTATGATGTATGTATTTTTCTGACATTATCAGCAGGTTATATATGATGTATGTATTTGTCTGACATTATTAGCAGCAGGTTATATATGATGTATGCATTTGTCTTACATTATTAGCAGCAAGTTATGTATGATGTATGTATTTTTCTGACATTATCAGCAGGTTATATATGATGTATGTATTTGTCTGACATTATTAGCAGCAGGTCACATATGATGTATGTGTTTGTCTTGAAGATGTTTATTCCAGTTTGGAGGCCAGCGACAGAGTCGGGGATGGAATTGGAGCTGTTGTTGAGAGAGATGCCGTCCAGGTAAACTCATTCAACTTCCTTCTACGTGTTCCTTGTGATTATTGGTTTCCTTTATCCTATCTTGACTCGATATTTGTGCGCCAACGCAGGCCACCAGCGAGAAGAAGCACTTCATCCGAGCCGGCCGGCCCGCCGTGGGCCTCATGGACAACAAACCTCCCCCACTGGACTCGTGGGTGTAAACACTGTCGACCGTTTCTACTGTGCTGTACTGGAGACGCCCTCTAGTGGACATTTATGCAAATTGATGCGACACTTCGAAACGACCACTATTTCATTTTGACGATAAAGTAGGGTATGTGCCAAATATTGACTTGTATCTCTGAGACATATTAGACCTGACGTGCAGTGTGAAGTAGACCGAAATATGCAAGCTGTGGTATATTAGGACTCCAAAGAAAATGTAGGTTTACCACAAATAATCATGAACTTAAGCTGCTATTTTTTTATATATAAATATCAATTATTAGATACTTAATTAACTTTAATAATGATACTAAGGATAATAATAGGGTGATATATGTATTGAGCATAATGGAATAATTCTGTCCCGCCCCCCCCCAACGGTTTTGATTCAGAGCAAGACGAGATGTGTAAATGTGTAACAAAGGACTGTTAATAGGCTAAATCAATGCATTTATATTGTAATATTTATGATACATTATAGAGTATAAAACAGCCATGTTATGAATCCAAGTACGTCGGTCATTCTGTACACTTGAGGTTTGTAGTCGCTCGCTCCCTTTTGCATTGCAGTGTCGAATTAAAGATGGAAATAAACCCATGTGCAGAAGATTTTGAAATATTTTAATTTTCACTTTTTTTTTTTGTTTCTATTACGCGTGCTAGTTTGCAAACAGGATTAAGAGGCTTTATTATTGAATGGTTCGGGTGATTACAGCAGCATGTTGTGTTGTTTGCTGGCAGTCAGTGGACTGTGAGACTTCCAAAAATAGTCAAAGACTTGCCAAAATGATAGTTTAAAAACGACACATAAAAGTATAAGGAACAGGGCTGGAATTAAAACTTTTTTTTTATTTTACTGCCATCACAAAACAAGACCTTTTTTTTTTTTTTTTTATTTGGTGATATTAGCATTTTATGAATGGAAAATTCCAACCGTTTCTTCTATAAAAAAATGCAACTTTTTTAGTGAGGGAATTGGGGAGCAATATTGAATACATTTTTTTTTTTTTTTAGCAAAATCAAATAAATACAAACCTTTTTTCTTAATTAATTAATTTAAACTTTTTTCTCAAAAATCATGGATTTTATTTTATTTGATTTTTACTGCGACATGTTTGAAAAAAGACTTGTTAAAAATACTTAAAAATTCTTTAATATTTGGTTCTTGTACAATTACAACTTAATTTTTGGTAGGGTTGCAACTTTATTTACGTAAAATACAGTAGTAACTTTTTTTTTTACCTAAAAAACTAAACGAAAAACATTTCTTAAATAAAATGTTTTAGAGGCATGTGCTTAGATTAAAACTATTCTCTTAAACAATATGGTTTACTTCTTGTAAGAGAAGATCTTCATTCAGTCATTAGTCACGCAAAATTTCTACTTTTTTTTTTTTTTTTAAATACTGCATTTTTTCTGGTATAATTTAACCCGCCTCTACAAAAAAATGCTCGTTATCTTCCATAATTATGATTTTGTTTCTCAGAAAAAGACTCCTTTTTAAATAGTGTAAGACTTATTACTTGAAAAAAATATTACTCTTAAAGATTCAGATAATTTTTTTACCTTAAGGTAATTTTTTCATCTAATGTAAATATTTTTAGTGTACAAATCCACTTCTCATGACAAGAGTTAATGTTTACATTTTTTTAAGCCCACAATTTTCTTATTTTTGCAAAAATTACTTTATCTAAATAAAACATGTTTTTATTCTAATATTCCAGCATATTTCTTGTAAAATTCCAACTTTATTCACATAATGTTACTATTTTTTCCAATGAAAAATACTTTTCGTTCCCCATATTACTGCAACTTGAATCTCACAATTATTATTATTTTTATCTTTCTACTCTCATATAAAGACAATAAATCAACACATTTTTTCCACCCAAACATTGGCATTGCTCCCGAAAAAAAGGCCTTTTGTGGTGTTTTTGAAATCGCTAATATCATCCTCATCCATTTGAATTAAAACTAGACTGCGATAAGCCACTGCTGACAAAGACTGATTAATAAAATTAAAACCTCTTTTTCTCGTTCAATTAAGCTAATGGTAGCCTTAAGCTATAAAACGGCAAAATAGAGATGTTTATCTTATAATAAAGTGTATTTTATTGGATATATGTTATTCTGAGCACAGTGAAAATCCCTGTTGTGCTTCTCTTTGTTGGAATGACTAATTAGTGTTGCTCTAAAGAGGTTCAAACAAAGCATGGAGTTATTAATCCCCAAATAAGAGGATGATTTATTTGTGACAAGACAAAAAGGTTGTGTGAGCACAAGAGTTTCCCCCCCAAGGTGGTAGCGGGTTCACGTTGCAGCTAAACTGCGTCAGCATTGTGATGATTCAGCAGTGACTCAGCTATGGATTATGTCGGAATTCCTAATAGGAGAAGTTCTTCTTGAACAAAAAAAATGTACTGCACTCCGGAAACATACTGTATATTACATTAAATCACTACATGGTTATTATTGGGCTTGTAGTTTGCAGCGGTGTGCAGCTATTGTATTAAATATAATTGTTGTGCCATTTAGAGACTCCATAACAACAGTTTGGCTGGTGGAAAACTAGAAAGCTCAACATAGGAGCCCAAAATGTGCATTTTTATATTTGATAAACATATTTATTTTAGGATAGGATAGGATATGTCCTTATTGTCATTGCAACAAGTTCAACGAAACTATGTTTTCAGCACAAACCCATTCAAGATTAGACAAGCAGTGTACGGGGTTACAGAACGGGAACGCTGATGGGTCGCCACGAGGCGCCCCGTAAAAGGTGGGAAAAAGGTAAAACACTGGGGAAGAAGATGTGTAAAATCATACAATCTAGACTAGGCTCCTAAGGGGGCCTAGTCTGGGGTGGGAAAAAACGTCCATGCCTTGCACACAAAAACATGTTACATTTAATCAGGACAACTCGCAACAGAGGGGGGAGTTGGGGCCCTGGAGGTCGACTGCTGCTATGAAGGGCTGCCAGCTGTCCATCACCCCGAAGGGGAATCAAGCGGTGGTGAAGGCGTGGAGTGGGGGAGAGTGTGTGTGTGTATGCCCATTGTCTTGGGTGTGTTGATGTAGTGTCCATAGGCCTGGGGCCGTTCTGCATGCAAGCAAAAGTTTGACTCCGGGTGTCGTTGAGGAGGGAAGGAGGTCAAAAGCGTCCATCATTGAGGTGTCCTCGAGGATGTTTTTAGAACAGCCTGCTCCTGTTGTGGCAGTGCAAGGCCATTCCAGGGAGTGAAATCGTACATTAGGATTTTTGTTTTTCCGCGAGCAGACATTACAATGGCTTGTCTGTTCTATTCGTCCATGCTGGCCCTCATATCCAATTTTTCCCTTTCAACCAGATTTTCTGTGATGTGATCCATCTTACGATTCAGTTCAGAAATCGCCCCTGTCTGTGATCCCATACCTTCCATTGTGACGAACAGCCTTTGGGCCCCTTTAGTGGCTGCCATCGTCTTATGAATTTGACGATACACCAGAGCAATGCCCAGCCCAATCAGCAGGTGCCCCGCGATCCCGGTTCCAAATAGTTAAATGTCTTCCACGTCCTGGATGGAAAGGACTGAGAGGCACATGATTCTCCATTTATCCCAGGAATCTCTCACGTACCCCGCAGCAATGGTGCCATCAGGGCAGCAAGGGAAAAGTTTGTTTCAATGAAGTAAATGAAATAGATTCAATCATAAAAAATGTAGATATTAAATTGTGTCGGATTGCAAGGCAACATGTCCGAAAAGGAGTACACTGCAAAAAGTGAAATTTAAGTAAGATTAAATATCTCAAATAAGGGTGATATTTGCTTATTTTCTGTCTGATTAGATAATTCTTCTCACTAAGCAGATTTTATGTTGGAGTGTTTTACTTGTTTTAAGGGTTTTGGTGCTAAATGATCTCAGTAAGATATTACAGCTTTTGCTGACATTTTATGACCTATATTGAGTAAAACTTGCTTGAAACTATTTTTGTCCAAATGTCCAAAACACACCCAGAAATGGTGCACAAAGAAGGCGGGGAAGAAGAGGGGAAAAGGCGGCCAAAATGTTCAAAAGTCCCAATTGTGTCTATAATACCTCCCCGGGTTCCTGTCCCACGAGTCCCGCCGCCGGCCGCACAAGTCCCAGGATGCAAAAAATGTCCAAAACGCACCCAGCAAACTCCCACGGGAAGTGGGGGAGAAAAGTGAGAAAAGTCGGCAAAAGTCCCCAAAAATGTTCAAAATACCTACCCAGGTTCGAGTCCCACAAGTCACGCTGCCGGCCGCCCAAGTCCCAGGATGCAAAAAATGTCCAAAACGCACCCAGCAAACTCCCACGGGAAGTGGGGGAGAAAAGTCGGCAAAAGTCCCCAAAAAATGTTCAAAATACCTACCCAGGTTCGAGTCCCACAAGTCCCGCCGCGGGCCGCGCGAGTCCTGAGATCCAAAAAATGTCCAAAACTCGCCCAGCAAACTCCCACGGGAAGTGGGGGAGAAAAGTCGGCAAAAGTCCCCAAAAATGTTCAAAATACCTACCCAGGTTCGAGTCCACAAGTCACGCCGCCGGCCGCACAAGTCCCAGGATGCAAAAAATATCCAAAACGTACCCAGCAAACTCCCACGGGAAGTGGGGGAGAAAAGGGAGAAAAGTCGGCAAAAGTCCCCAAAAATGTTCAAAATACCTACCCAGGTTTGAGTCCCACAAGTCCCGCCGCGCGAGTCCTTAGATGCAAAAAATGTCCAAAACTCGCCCAGCAAACTCCCACGGGAAGTGGGGGAGAAAAGTGAGAAAAGTCGGCAAAAGTCCCCAAAAATGTTCAAAATACCTACCCAGGTTCAAGTCCCGCCGCCGGCCGCGCAAGTCCCGGAATGCAAAAAATGTCCAAAACTCACCCAGCAAACACCCAGGGGAAGTGGGGGAGAAAAGTGAGAAAAGTCGGCAAAAGTCCCCAAAAATGTTCAAAATACCTACCCAGGTTCGAGTCCGACAAGACACGCCGCCGGCCGCGTAAGTCCCAGGATGCAAAAAATGTCCAAAACACACCCAACAAACTCCCACGGGAAGTGGGGGAGAAAAGTGAGAAAAGTCGGCAAAAGTCCCCAAAAATGTTCAAAATACCTACCCAGGTTCGAGTCCAACGAGCCACGCCGCCGGCCGCGCAACTCCCGGGATGCAAAAAATGTCCAAAACGCACCCAGCAAACTCCCACGCGAAGTGGGGGAGAAAAGTGAGAAAAGTCGGCAAAAGTCCCCAAAAATGTTCAAAATACCTACCCAGGTTCGAGTCCCACAAGTCACGCCGCCGGCCGCCTAAGTCCCGGAATGCAAAAAATGTCCAAAACTCACCCAACAAACACCCAGGGGAAGTGGGGGAGAAAAGTGACAAAAGTCGGCAGAAGTCCCCAAAAATGTTCAAAATACCTACCCAGGTTCGAGTCCAACGAGCCACGCCGCCGGCCGCGCAAGTCCCAGGATGCAAAAAATGTCCAAAACTCACCCAGCAAAGTCCCACGGGAAGTGGGGGAGAAAAGTTGGCAAATGTCCCCCAAAATTTTCAAAATACCTACCAAGGTCCGAGTCCCACCGCTGGCCGCGCAAGTCCCGGGATGCCCAAAATGTCCATAACACACACAATCGAGTCCCATGGGGAGGGGGGATAAAAGTTGGAAAAGTCAGCAAAAGTCCCAAAAAATGTTCAAAATACCTACCCAGGTTCGAGTCCCACAAGTCACGCCGCCGGCCGCACAAGTCCCAGGATGCATAAAATGTCCAAAACGCACCCAGCAAACTCCCACGGGAAGTGGGGGAGAAAAGTCGGCAAAAGTCCCCAAAAATTTTCAAAATACCTACCCAGGTTCGAGTCCCACAAGTCACGCTGCCGGCCGCACAAGTCCCAGGATGCAAAAAATGTCCAAAACGCACCCAGCAAACTCCCACGGGAAGTGGGGGAGAAAAGTGAGAAAAGTCGGCAAAAGTCCCCCAAAATGTTCAAAATACCTACCCAGGTTCGAGTCCCACAAGTCACGCAAGTCCCGGAATCCAAAAAATGTCCAAAACTCACCCAGCAAAGTCCCACGGGAAGTGGGGGAGAAAAGTGAGAAAAGTCGTCAAAAGTCCCCCAAAATTTTCAAAACACCTACCCAGGTTCGAGTCCCATCGCTGGCCGCGCAAGTCCAAGGATGCTCAAAATGTCCATTACACACCCAACCGAGTCCCACGGGGAGGGGGGATAAAAGTTGGAAAAGTCGGCAAAAGTCCCAAAAATTTTCAAAATACCTACCCAGGTTCGAGTCCCACAAGTCACGCCGCCGGCCGTGCAAGTCCCAGGATAAATAAAATGTCCAAAACGCACCCAGCAAACTCCCACGGGAAGTGGGGGAGAAAAGTCGGCAAAAGTCCCCAAAAAAATGTTCAAAATACCTACCCAGGTTCGAGTCCCACAAGTCACGCCGCCGGCCGTGCAAGTCCCAGGATGCAAAAAATGTCCAAAACGCACCTAGCAAACTCCCACGGGAAGTGGGGGAGAAAAGTGAGAAAAGTCGGCAAAAGTCCCCAAAAATGTTCAAAATACCTACCCAGGTTCGAGTCCCACAAGTCACGCCGCCGGCCGCGCAAGTCCCAGGATGCAAAAAATGTCCAAAACTCACCCAGCAAACACCCAGGGGAAGTGGGGGAGAAAAGTGAGAAAAGTCGGCAAAAGTCCCCAAAAATGTTCAAAATACCTACCCAGGTTCGAGTCCAACGAGCCACGCCGCCGGCCGCGCAACTCCCGGGATGCAAAAAATGTCCAAAACGCACCCAGCAAACTCCCACGGGAAGTGGGGGAGAAAAGTGAGAAAAGTCGGCAAAAGTCCCCAAAAATGTTCAAAATACCTACCCAGGTTCGAGTCCCACAAGTCACGCCGCCGGCCGCCTAAGTCCCGGAATGCAAAAAATGTCCAAAACTCACCCAACAAACACCCAGGGGAAGTGGGGGAGAAAAGTGACAAAAGTCGGCAGAAGTCCCCAAAAATGTTCAAAATACCTACCCAGGTTCGAGTCCAACGAGCCACGCCGCCGGCCGCGCAAGTCCCAGGATGCAAAAAATGTCCAAAACTCACCCAGCAAAGTCCCACGGGAAGTGGGGGAGAAAAGTTGGCAAATGTCCCCCAAAATTTTCAAAATACCTACCAAGGTCCGAGTCCCACCGCTGGCCGCGCAAGTCCCGGGATGCCCAAAATGTCCATAACACACACAATCGAGTCCCATGGGGAGGGGGGATAAAAGTTGGAAAAGTCAGCAAAAGTCCCAAAAAATGTTCAAAATACCTACCCAGGTTCGAGTCCCACAAGTCACGCCGCCGGCCGCACAAGTCCCAGGATGCAAAAAATGTCCAAAACGCACCCAGCAAACTCCCACGGGAAGTGGGGGAGAAAAGTGAGAAAAGTCGGCAAAAGTCCCCAAAAATGTTCAAAATACCTACCCAGGTTCGAGTCCCACAAGTCACGCAAGTCCCGGAATCCAAAAAATGTCCAAAACTCACCCAGCAAAGTCCCACGGGAAGAGGGGGAGAAAAGTCGTCAAAAGTCCCCCAAAATTTTCAAAACACCTACCCAGGTTCGAGTCCCATCGCTGGCCGCGCAAGTCCAAGGATGCTCAAAATGTCCATTACACACCCAACCGAGTCCCACGGGGAGGGGGGATAAAAGTTGGAAAAGTCGGCAAAAGTCCCAAAAATTTTCAAAATACCTACCCAGGTTCGAGTCCCACAAGTCACGCCGCCGGCCGTGCAAGTCCCAGGATGCATAAAATGTCCAAAACGCACCCAGCAAACTCCCACGGGAAGTGGGGGAGAAAAGTCGGCAAAAGTCCCCCAAAAAATGTTCAAAATACCTACCCAGGTTCGAGTCCCACAAGTCACGCCGCCGGCCGTGCAAGTCCCAGGATGCAAAAAATGTCCAAAACGCACCCAGCAAACTCCTACGGGAAGTGGGGGAGAAAAGTGAGAAAACTCGGCAAAAGTCCCCAAAAATGTTCAAAATACCTACCCAGGTTCGAGTCCCACAAGTCACGCCGCCGGCCGCGCAAGTCCCGTGATGCAAAAAATGTCCAAAACGCACCCAGCAAACTCCCACGGGAAGTGGGGGAGAAAAGTCGGCAAAAGTCCCCAAAAAAAGTTCAAAATACCTACCCAGGTTCGAGTCCCACAAGTCACGCCGCCGGCCGCGCAAGTCCCGGAATGCAAAAAATGTCCAAAACGCACCCAGCAAACTCCCATGGGAAGTGGGGGAGAAAAGTGAGAAAAGTCGGCAAAAGTCCCCAAAAATGTTCAAAATACCTACCCAGGTTCGAGTCCCACAAGTCACGCTGCTGGCCGCACAAGTCCCAGGATGCAAAAAATTTCCAAAACTCACCCAGCAAACTCCCACAAAAGTCGGCAAAAGTCCCCAAAAATGTTCAAAATACCTACCCAGGTTGGAGTCCCACAAGTCACGCCACCGGCCGCGCAAGTCCCAGGATGCAAAAAATGTCCAAAACGCACCCAGCAAACTCCCACGGGAAGTGGGGGAGAAAAGTCGGCAAAAGTCCCCAAAAAATGTTCAAAATACCTACCCAAGTTCGAGTCCCACAAGTCACGCCGCCGGCCGCGCAAGTCCCAGGATGCAAAAAATGTCCAAAACGCACCCAGCAAACTCCCATGGGAAGTGGGGGAGAAAAGTGAGAAAAGTCGGCAAAAGTCCCCAAAAATGTTCAAAATACCTACCCAGGTTCGAGTCCCACAAGTCACGCTGCTGGCCGCACAAGTCCCAGGATGCAAAAAATGTCCAAAACGCACCCAGCAAACTCCCACGGGAAGTGGGGGAGAAAAGTCGTCAAAGGTCCCCAAAAATGTTCAAAATACCTACCCAGGTTCGAGTCCCACAAGTCACGCTGCCGGCCGCACAAGTCCCAGTATGCAAAAAATGTCCAAAACGCACCCAGCAAACTCCCACGGGAAGTGGGGGAGAAAAGTGAGAAAAGTCGGCAAAAGTCCCCAAAAATGTTCAAAATACCTACCCAGGTTCGAGTCCCACAAGTCACGCCGCCGGCCGCGCAAATCCCGGAATGCAAAAAATGTCCAAAACGCACCCAGCAAACTCCCACGGGAAGTGGGGGAGAAAAGTGAGAAAAGTCGGCAAAAGTCCCCCAAAATGTTCGAAATACCTACCCAGGTTCGAGTCCCACAAGTCACGCCGCCGGCCGCGCAAGTCCCGGAATGCAAAAAATGTCCAAAACGCACCCAGCAAACTCCCACGGGAAGAGGGGGAGAAAAGTGAGAAAAGTCGGCAAAAGTCCCCCAAAATGTTCAAAATACCTACCCAGGTTCGAGTCCCACAAGTCCCGCCGCGGGCCGCGCGAGTCCTGAGATGCAAAAAATGTCCAAAACTCGCCCAGCAAACTCCCACGCGAAGTGGGGGAGAAAAGTGAGAAAAGTCGGCAAAAGTCCCCAAAAATGTTCAAAATACCTACCCAGGTTCGAGTCCCACAAGTCCCGCCGCGGGCCGCGCGAGTCCTGAGATGCAAAAAATGTCCAAAACTCGCCCAGCAAACTCCCACGGGAATGGGGGAGAAAAGTCGTCAAAGGTCCCCAAAAATGTTCAAAATACCTACCCAGGTTCGAGTCCCACAAGTCACGCCGCCGGCCGCACAAGTCCTGGAATGCAAAAAATGTCCAAAATGCACCCAGCAAACTCCCACGGGAAGTGGGGGGGAAAAGTCGTCAAAAGTCCCCAAACATTTTCAAAATACCTACCCAGGTTCGAGTCCCACAAGTCACGCCGCCGGCCGCGCAAGTCTCGGAATGCAAAAAATGTCCAAAACTCACCCAGCAAAGTCCCACGGGAAGTGGGGGAGAAAAGTTGTCAAAAGTCCCCAAAAATGTTCAAAATACCTACCCAGGTTCGAGTCCCACCGCTGGCCGCGCAAGTCCCGGGATGCCCAAAATGTCCATAACACCCAACCGAGTCCCACGGGGATGGGGGATAAAAGTTGGAAAAGTCGGCAAAAGTCCCAAAAATGTTCAAAATACCTACCCATGTTCAAATCCCACATGAACCTGAGTGGGATTTCGGAACATTTTGTGGGACTCGAACCTGGATATGTATTTGGAAAATTTTGGGGACTTTTGCCGGCTTTTCCAACTTTTATCCCCCCTCCCCATGCGACTCGGCTGGGTGTGTTATAGACATTTTGGACATCCCAGGACTTGCGCGGCCAGCGGCGGGACTTGTGGGACTCGAACCTGGGTATGTATTTGGAAACATTTTTGAGGCTTTTGCCGACTTTTACAACTTTAATCCCCCCTCCCCATGCGACTCGGCTGGGTGTGTTATAGACATTTTGGACATCCCAGGACTTGCTCGGCCAGCGGCGGGACTTGTGGGGCTCGAACCTGGGTAGGTTTTTGGAAAATTTTGGGGACTTTAGCCGGCTTTTCCAACTTTTATCCCCCCTCCCCATGCGACTCGGCTGGGTGTGTTATGGACATTTTGGACATCCCAGGACTTGCTCGGCCGGCGGCGGGACTTGTGGGACTCGAACCTGGGTAGGTTTTTGGAAAATTTTGGGGACTTTAGCCGGCTTTTCCAACTTTAATCCCCCCTACCCATGCGACTCGGCTTGGTGTGTTATAGACATTTTGGACATCCCAGGACTTGCTCGGCCAGCGGCGGGACTTGTGGGGCTCGAACCTGGGTAGGTTTTTGGAAAATTTTTGGGACTTTTGCCGACTTTTACAACTTTTATCCCCCCTCCCCATGCGACTCGCCTGCGTGTGTTATGGACATTTTGGACATCCCAGGACTTGCTCGGCCGGCGGCGGGACTTGTGGGACTCGAACCTGGGTATGTGTTTGGAAAATTTTTGTGACTCTTGCCGACTTTTACAACTTTAATCCCCCCTCCCCATGCGACTTGGCTGGGTGTGTTATGGATATTTTGGACATCCCAAGACTTGCTCGGCCAGCGGCGGGACTTGTGGGACTCGAACCTGGGTATGTATTTGGAAAATTTTTGTGACTCTTGCCGACTTTTACAACTTTTATCCCCCCTCCCCATGCGAATGGACTGGGTGTGTTATAGACATTTTGGACATCCCAGGACTTGGGTGGCCAGCGGCGTGACTTGTGGGACTCGAACCTGGGTATGTATTCGGAAAATTTTTGGGACTTTTGCCGACTTTTACAACTTTTATCCCCCCTCCACATGCGAATCGGCTGGGTATGTGATGGATATTTTGGACATCCCAGGACTTGCTCGGCCAGCGGCGGGACTTGTGGGACTCGAACCTGGGTATGTGTTTGGAACATTTTTGGGACTTTTGCCGGCTTTTCCAACTTTAATCCCCCCTCCCCATGCGACTCGGCTTGGTGTGTTATAGACATTTTGGACATCCCGGGACTTGCGCGGCCAGCGGCGGGATTTATGGGACTCGAACCTGGGTAGGTATTTTGAACATTTTTGGGACTTTTGCCGGCTTTTCCAACTTTAATCCCCCCTACCCATGCGACTCGGCTTGGTGTCTTATGGATATTTTGGACATCCCAGGACTTGCTCGGCCAGCGGCGGGACTTGTGGGACTCGAACCTGGGTATGTATTTGGAAAATTTTGGGGACTTTTGCCGACTTTTACAACTTTAATCCCCCTCCCCATGCGAATCGGCTGGGTATGTGATGGATATTTTGGACATCCCAGGACTTGCTCGGCCAGCGGCGGGACTTGTGGGACTCGAACCTGGGTATGTATTTGGAAAAATTTTTGAGGCTTTTGCCGACTTTTACAACTTTTATCCCCCCTCCCCATGCGAATCGACTGGGTGTGTTATAGACATTTTGGACATCCCAGGACTTGCGTGGCCAGCGGCGGGACTTGTGGGACTCGAACCTGGGTATGTATTTGGAAAAAATGTTGAGGCTTTTGCCGACTTTTACAACTTTTATCCCCCCTCCCCATGCGACTCGGCTTGGTGTGTTATGGATATTTTGGACATCCCAGGACTTGCGTTGCCAGCGGCTGGACTTGTGGGACTCGAACCTGGGTATGTATTTGGAAAATTTTTGGGACTTTTGCCGACTTTTACAACTTTTATCCCCCCTCCCAATGTGAATCGGCTGGGTATGTGATGGATATTTTGGACATCCCAGGACTTCCTCGGCCAGCGGCGGGACTTGTGGGACTCGAACCTGAGTATGTATTTGGAAAATTTTTGGGACTTTTGCCGACTTTTACAACTTTAATCCCCCCTACCCATGCGACTTGGCTGGGTGTGTTATGGACATTTTGGACATCACAGGACTTGCGTGGCCAGCGGCGGGACTTGTGGGACTCGAACCTGGGTATGTATTTGGAACATTTTTGGGACTTTTGCCGACTTTTACAACTTTTATCCCCCCTCCCCATGCGAATCGACTGGGTGTGTTATAGACATTTTGGACATCCCAGGACTTGCGTGGCCAGCGGCGTGACTTGTGGGACTCGAACCTGGGTATGTATTCGGAAAATTTTGGGGACTTTTGCCGACTTTTACAACTTTTATCCCCCCTCCACATGCGAATCGGCTGGGTATGTGATGGATATTTTGGACATCCCAGGATTTGTTCGGCCAGCGGCGAGACTTGTGGGACTCGAACCTGGGTATGTATTTGGAACATTTTTGGGACTTTTGCCGACTTTTACAACTTTAATCCCCCCTCCCCATGCGACTCGGCTTGGCGTGTTATAGACATTTTGGACATCCCAGGACTTGCTCGGCCAGCGGCGGGACTTTTGGGACTCGAACCTGGGTATGTATTTGGAACATTTTTGTGACTCTTGCCGACTTTTACAACTTTAATCCCCCCTCCCCATGCGACTCGGCTGGGTGTGTTATAGACATTTTGGACATCACAGGACTTGCATGGCCAGCGGCGGGACTTGTGGGACTCGAACCTGGGTATGTATTTGGAAAATTTTTGGGACTTTTGCCGACTTTTACAACTTTTATCCCCCCTCCACATGCGAATCGGCTGGGTATGTGATGGATATTTTGCACATCCCAGGACTTGCTCGGCCAGCGGCGGGACTTGTGGGACTCGAACCTGGGTAGGTATTTTGAACATTTTTGGGACTTTTGCCGGCTTTTCCAACTTTAATCCCCCCTACCCATGCGACTCGGCTTGGCGTGTTATGGACATTTTGGACATCCCAGGACTTGCTCGGCCAGCGGCGTGACTTGTGGGACTCGAACCTGGGTATGTATTTGGAAAATTTTTGGGACTTTTGCCGACTTTTACAACTTTTATCCACCCTCTCCATGCGACTCGGCTTGGCGTGTTATGGACATTTTGGACATCCCGGGACTTGCGCGGCCAGCGGCGAGACTTGTGGGACTCGAACCTGGGTATGTATTTGGAAAAAATGTTGACGCTTTTGCCGACTTTTACAACTTTTATCCCCCCTCCCCATGCGACTCGGATTGGTGTGTTATGGATATTTTGGACATCCCAGGACTTGCGTGGCCAGCGGCTGGACTTGTGGGACTCGAACCTGGGTATGTATTTGGAAAATTTTGGGGACTTTTGCCGACTTTTACAACTTTTATCCCCCCTCCCCATGCGAATCGGCTGGGTATGTGATGGATATTTTGGACATCCCAGGACTTCCTCGGCCAGCGGCGGGACTTGTGGGACTCGAACCTGGGTATGTATTTGGAAAATTTTTGGGACTTTTGCCGACTTTTCCAACTTTAATCCCCCCTCCCCATGCGACTTGGCTGGGTGTGTTATGGACATTTTGGACATCCCAGGACTTGCGTGGCCAGCGGCGGTACTTGTGGGACTCGAACCTGGATATGTATTTGGAACATTTTTGGGACTTTTGCCGACTTTTACAACTTTTATCCCCCCTCCCCATGCGACTCGGCTGGGTATGTGATGGATATTTTGCACATCCCAGGACTTGCTCGGCCAGCGGCGGGACTTGTGGGACTCGAACCTGGGTATGTATTTGGAACATTTTTGGGGACTTTTGCCGACTTTTACAACTTTTATCCCTCCTCCCCATGCGACTTGGCTGGGTGTGTTATGGACATTTTGGACATCACAGGACTTGCTCGGCCAGCGGCGGGACTTGTGGGACTCGAACCTGGGTATGTATTTTGAACATTTTTGGGACTTTTGCCGGCTTTTCCAACTTTTATCCCCCCTCCCCATGCGACTCGGCTTGGTGTGTTATGGACATTTTGCACATCCCGGGACTTGCGCGGCCAGCGGCTGGACTTGTGGGACTCGAACCTGGGTATGTATTTGGAAAATTTTTGGGACTTTTGCCGACTTTTACAACTTTTATCCCCCCTCCCCATGCGAATCGGCTTGGTGTGTTATAGACATTTTGGGCATCCCAGGACTTGCTCGGCCAGCGGCGGGACTTGTGGGACTCGAACCTGGGTATGTATTTGGAAAATTTTTGGGACTTTTGCCGACTTTTACGACTTTTAGCCCCCCTCCCCATGCGAATCGGCTGGGTATGTGATGGATATTTTGGACATCCCAGGACTTTCTCGGCCAGCGGCGGGACTTGTGGGACTCGAACCTGGGTATGTATTTGGGACATTTTTGGGACTTTTGCCGGCTTTTCCAACTTTAATCCCCCCTACCCATGCGACTCGGCTGGGTGTGTTATGGACATTTTGGACATCACAGGACTTGCG
The DNA here is from genome assembly GCF_033978795.1 of Nerophis ophidion. Classification (NCBI taxonomy): domain Eukaryota; kingdom Metazoa; phylum Chordata; class Actinopteri; order Syngnathiformes; family Syngnathidae; genus Nerophis; species Nerophis ophidion. Next base: position 1,458,042 of record NC_084627.1, read on the forward strand.
TGGCCAGCGGCGGGACTTGTGGGACTCGAACCTGGGTATGTATTTGGAAAATTTTTGGGACTTTTGTCGACTTTTACAACTTTTATCCCCCCTCCCCATGCGACTCGGCTGGGTGTGTTATGGACATTTTGGACATCACAGGACTTGCGTGGCCAGCGGCGGGACTTGTGGGACTCGAACCTGGGTAGGTATTTTGAACATTTTTGGGACTTTTGCCGGCTTTTCCAACTTTAATCCCCCCTACCCATGCGACTCGGCTTGGCGTGTTATGGACATTTTGGACATCCCAGGACTTGCGTGGCCACCGGCGAGACTTGTGGGACTCGAACCTGGGTATGTATTTGGAAAATTTTTGGGACTTTTGCCGACTTTTACAACTTTTATCCACCCTCTCCATGCGACTCGGCTTGGCGTGTTATGGACATTTTGGACATCCCGGGACTTGCGCGGCCAGCGGCGAGACTTGTGGGACTCGAACCTGGGTATGTATTTGGAAAAAATGTTGACGCTTTTGCCGACTTTTACAACTTTTATCCCCCCTCCCCATGCGACTCGGATTGGTGTGTTATGGATATTTTGGACATCCCAGGACTTGCGTGGCCAGCGGCTGGACTTGTGGGACTCGAACCTGGGTATGTATTTGGAAAATTTTGGGGACTTTTGCCGACTTTTACAACTTTTATCCCCCCTCCCCATGTGAATCGGCTGGGTATGTGATGGATATTTTGGACATCCCAGGACTTCCTCGGCCAGCGGCGGGACTTGTGGGACTCGAACCTGGGTATGTATTTGGAAAATTTTTGGGACTTTTGCCGACTTTTCCAACTTTAATCCCCCCTACCCATGCGACTTGGCTGGGTGTGTTATGGACATTTTGGACATCCCAGGACTTGCGCAGCCAGCGGCTGGACTTGTGGGACTCGAACCTGGGTATGTATTTGGAACATTTTTGGGACTTTTGCCGACTTTTACAACTTTTATCCCCCCTCCCCATGCGAATCGGCTGGGTGTGTTATGGACATTTTGGACATCCCAGGACTTGCTCGGCCAGCGGCGGGACTTGTGGGACTCGAACCTGGATATGTATTTGGAACATTTTTGGGACTTTTGCCGACTTTTACAACTTTTATCCCCCCCACCCCATGCGAATCGGCTGGGTGTGTTATGGACATTTTGGACATCCCAGGACTTGCTCGGCCAGTGGCGGGACTTGTGGGACTCGAACCTGGGTAGGTTTTTGGAACATTTTTGGGACTTTTGCCGGCTTTTCCAACTTTAATCCCCCCTCCCCATGCGACTCTGCTTGGTGTGTTATGGACATTTTGGACATCCCGGGACTTGCGCGGCCTTACATAAGATTTTATGTTCGAGTGTTTTACTTGTTTTAAGGGTTTTGGTCCTAAATGATCTCAGTAAGATATTACAGCTTGTTGCTGAGATGTTATGACCTATATTGAGTAAAACATGCTTGAAACTAGAATATCAAGTGTTGCAAAGCTGTGTCGTCAACACTCACAAGTATAAAACTACTTTTTTAAAGTAATAATTTCTTATTTCAAGCATGTAAAAAAACAATTGTGTCTCATATTAAAACAGATGACAGCCAAATGGAGTTTGCGGTTTTATTTTCAATGAAACAATGGAAAATACGTACTCGTATAGTAGTACAGTTATTAGTGAGAATATACTTATTTTAAGGTAATTTTGGGTTCATTGAGGTTGCTAATTTTACTTGTTTTGGAAAGTCTTGACAAGCCAAATTTTCTTGTTCTATTGGCAGATAGTTTTTTTTTCTTGTTTTGAACACTGACTTTTTGCAGTGTAGGAAGAAGCAGAGTTTATTTAATCCCACCATTTCCTTGCTGATTTGTGTAAGGAAACCGATGCTTGGAGTTCCATAGAATGAGAAGGCATCATGGAGTCCTGGACAGGCATGAGGGTGGTAGGTGATTGGGGGGCGTAGAGGAGGGTCGAGCGCCGGCCTCGATGACATCTCCAAACATGTCAACAGCACACATTGGACAACACGGCCCTGCCCTCACAACCCGAGCACATGAAGGGCACAGCTGCTTTGTCCTCGCCTCGTCGCCAACCTGTTCACCGTTGAGAGTCCAATCGCCTCATTTTCGGATACGTGATCGTTGTTTCTGCACCCGGCCATGACCCTGACAGTCGTCTCCGGCTTGGGCTCGATCCTCTCCTTGAGCGTCCTCCTTGTCGTGAGCTCCGGCGGTCCCGTCGGACTTGACGGTTCGCTTCTCGACGCAAAAGACTTCCTCAGCCACTTTCTGGCCACGCTGAACGTCACCGGGCAGAAGACCCCGGGCAGGGCCCTTTCCGCTCCTAAGGAGCCCCCAGAGTACATGCTGGAACTCTACCAGAGATTCGCCAACGACCAAAGCGCCGTGCCCTCGGCCAACGTAGTGCGCAGTTTCAAGAATGAAGGTATGGCCGCTTTTTTTTTTGACCCATCAAAAGGTATCACATACTTCCCTTTTTTGTAATTAATGGCCTAAAAAAGTTCTGGAAAGTTCCCATGAAGAGTGAAAGGTACTTGAGCAGTTCTACCCCTTTGTCAAGCCAAAAATGATCCAATTCTGTGCCTAATAATAAACCCTCTACTGGGCTTGTAATTCACCTAAAGTGGTACTGGTATGTTCCCAAACTGTAAAAGAGAAGGGTTAAAAGTACTAAACACATACTTTTGAGAGAACTACCCCAAGTACAGGTCAGTGTACCTCAAAAACTTTACTAATCTCCCCCCCCAAAAAATCTTGATTAAGGTTATATGTACTGCATATGTTTTTTCCATTTCCATTGGCCTGGAAAGGTACTGGTATGTTCCCAAACTGTAAAAGTGATGGATGAAAGTGACTAAAAACATTATTTTTGAAGGAAACACACCATGGACAATTCATCGGACCTCAAAAACTAACGGTTGATACCTTAAAAACTGAAGTTTGATATTCTAGATAATTCCCTAACCTCCCCAAAAATCTTGTTTAAGATTATTTGTACTGCATATGTTACTCCATTGGCCTGGAAAGGTACTGGTATGTTGCCAAACTGTAAAAGTGATGGATGAAAGTGACTAAAAACATTATTTTTGAAGAAAACACACCATGGACATTTCATTGGACCTCAACAACTACTGGTCGATACACTACAAAGTTCCCTAATCTCCCCAAAAGTCTGGATCAGGCTAATACTTTTTTATGTTTTTCCATTTTCATTGGCCTGAAAAGGTACTGGTATGTTCCCAAACTGTAAAAGTGATGGATGAAAGTGCCTAAAAACATTATTTTTGAAGAAAACACACCATGGACATTTCATTGGACCTCAACAACTACTGGTCGATACGCTACAAGGTTCCCTAATCTCCCCAAAAGTCTGGATCAGGCTAATACTTTTTTATGTTTTTCCATTTTCATTGGCCTGGAAAGGTACTTGTATTGTCCCAAACAGTAAAAGAGATGGGTTACAGGTACTAAACATATACTTTTGTGGGAACTACCCCAAAGACAGGTTACTGTACCTCAAAAATTGAAGTTTGATATTCTAGATAAATCCCAAATCTCCCCAAAAATCTTGATTAAGTTTATATGTACTGCATATGTTTTTCCATTTCCTTTGGCCTGGAAAGGTACTGGTATGTTCCCAAACTGTAAAAGTGATGGATGAAAGTGACTAAAAACATTATTTTTGAAGAAAACACACCATGGACAATTCATCGGACCTCTAAAACTAACGGTTGATACACTACAAAGTTCCCTAATCTCCCCAAAAGTCTCGATTAGGCTAATACATATATATGTTTTTTCCCTTTTCATTGGCCTGGAAAGGTACAGGTATGTTCACAATCTGTGAAAGAGAAGGGTTAAAGGTACTAAACACGTAATTTTGTGGGAAATACTCCAAGGACAGGTTACTGTACCTCACGAACTGAAGATCGATATTTTAGATACTTCTCCAATCCCTCCAAAAATCTTGATTGAGGTTACATGTACTGCATATGTCACTCCATTTTGGTTGACCTGAAAATGTACTGGTATGTTCCCAAACTGTGAAAGGAAGGTTGAGTGTTACTAAAAACATTTTTTTTTTAAGAAAACACACCATGGACAAGTCATTGTCCCTAAAAAAACTGAAGTTTGATATGCTACACACTTCCCTAATCTCCCCAAAAGTCTCGATTAGGCTAAATGTATATGTATTTCCATTATTATTTTCCTGAAAATAAATAATGTAAAAGAAAGGGTTAAAGGTACTAAACACGTATTTTTGTGAGAACTACCCCAAGGACAGGTCACTGTACCTCACAAACTGAAGTTTGATAGGCTAGATACTTCCCCAATCTCCGCAAAATCTTGATTAAGGTTATATTTACTGCATATGTTTGTTTATTTCCATTTGCCTGGAAAGGCACTGGTATGTTCCCAAACTGTAAAAGTGACGGCTTAAAGTTACTAAAAACATTCTTTTTAAGGAAACACACCATGGATAACTCATTGTCCCTAAAAAACTGAAGGTTAATATGCTACATACTTCCCTAATCTCCCCAAAAATCTTGATTAGGCGATACGTATATGTTTTTCCATTTTCATTTGCCTGGAAAGGTACTGGTATGTTCACAAACTGTGAAAGAGAAGGGTTAAAGGTACTAAACACGTACTTTTGTGGGAACTACCCCAAGGACATATACCTGTACCTCACAAACTGAAGTTTGATATGCTAGATACTTCCCCAATCCCCCAAAAATCTTGATTAAGGTTATATGTACTGCATATGTTTTTCTATTTCCATTGACCTGGAAAGGCACTGGTAAGTTACCAAACTGTAAAACTGACGGCTAAAAGTTACAAAAAACATTATTTTTAAGGAAACACACCATGGACAAGTTATTGCACCTAAAAAACTGAAGGTTGATACATTACATACTTCCCTAATCGCCCCCAAATTCTTGATTTAAGACTATATGTATACGTTTTTTTTTTCCATTTTCATTGGCCTGGAAAGGTACTGGTATATTCCCAAACAGTAAAAGAGAAGGGTTAAAGGTACTAAACACTTACTTTTGTGAGAACTACACCAAGGACAGGTCACTGCACCTCAAAAACTGAAGTTTGATATGATAGATACTTCCGTAATCTCCACAAAAATCTTGATTAAGGTTACATGTACTGCATATGTTTTTCCATTTCCATTGACCTGAAAATGTACTAGTATGTTCCGAAACTGTGAAAGTGAGGATGAAAGTTACTAAAAACATTTTTTTTAAGAAAACACACAATGGACAAGTCATTGTCCCTAAAAAACCTGAAGGTTGATATGCTACATACTTCCCTAATCTCCCCAAAAGCCTTGATTAGGCTATATGTAAACGTTTTTCGATTTCCATTGACCTGGAAAGGTACTGGTATGTTCCCAAACTGTAAAAAAGATGGCTGAAAGTTACTAAAAACATTTTTTTTAAGGAAACACCACAAAGCCAATGTACTTCAAAAACTGATGGTTGCTATATACTGTATACTTCCCTTACCTCTCCCAAAATATTGATTGAAGACTGCATGTATGTGTTTTTTTCCATTTTCATTGAAGATGTTCCAAACTGTGAAAGTGATGATGAAAGTAACTAAAAACATAGTTTTTGATGAAAACACACCATGGATAAGTAATTGTACCTAAAAAAAAATCAAAGGTTGATACGCTACATACTTCTCTAATCTCCCCAAAAGTCCTGATTAGACTATATGTAAACGTTTTTCCATTTCCATTGACCTGGAAAGGTACCGCTATGTTCCCAAACTGTAAAAAAGATGGCCGAAAGATACTAAAAACACTTTTTTTAAGGAAACACCACGAAGTCAATGGACCTCAAAAACTGATGGTTACTATATACTATAAACTTCCCTTATCTCTCCCAAAATATTGATTGAAGACTGCATGTATGTTTTTTTTCCTCCATTTTCATTGGCCTGGAAAGGTACTGGTATGTTCCCAAACTGTGAAAGTGATGATGAAAGTTACTAAAAACATTGTTTTTGATGAAAACACACCATGGACAAGTCATTGTACCTAAAAAATCCAAAGGTTGATACGCTATATACTTCCCTTGACTTTGACACATAGGCACTAGATCAGGGTTCACCAACCTTTTTGAAACCAAGAGCTACTTCTTGGGTTACTGAATAATGCGAAGGGCTACCAGTTTGATACACACTTAAATTGCCAGAAATAGCCAATTTGCTCAATATAAAACTGTATATATATATTTTTCCTTTTACGGAAGTTTTTTTATAGAGAATAAATGATGAAAAAAACACTTCATTGAACGGTTCAAAAGAGGACAAAACAGGAAAAAAATGAAAATTAAATTTTGAAACATAATTTATCTTCAATTTCGACTCTTTAAAATTCAAAATTCAACCGAAAAAAAGAAGAGAAAATGAGCTGATTCGAATCTTTTTGAAAAAATTAAAAAAATAATTTATGGATTAATTTTTCCTGATTAAGATTAATTTTAGAATTTCTATGACATTTTTTAAAATCCAATCTACAGTTTGTCAGAATATATAACAAATTGGACCAAGCTATATTTCTAACAAAGACAAATCATTATTTCTTCTAGATTTTCCAGAACAAAAATGTTAAAAGATATTCAAAAGACGTTGAAATAATATTTTAATTTGACTCTAAAGATTTTCTAGATTTGGCAGAATAATATTTTTGAATTTTAATCATAAGTTTGAAGAAATATTTCACAAATATTCTTCGTCGAAAAAACAGAAGCTAAAATGAAGAATTAAATCAAAATGTATTTATTATTCCTTACAATAAAGAAATATATATATTTGAACATTGATTTAAATTGTCAGGAAAGAAGAGGAAGGAATTTAAAAGGTGAAAAAGTATATGTGTTTAAAAACCCTAAAACAATTTTGAAGGTTGTATTTTTTCTCTAAAATTGTCTTTCTGAAAGTTATAAGAAGCAAAGTAAAAAAAAAAAAAAGAATTTATTTAAACAAGTGAAGACCAAGTCTTTAAAATATTTTCTTGGATTTTCAAATTGTATTTGAGTTTGGGTTCTCTTCGAATTAAAAATGTCCATCAAAGCGAGACCAGCTTGCTAGTAAATAAATACAATTTAAAAAAAATAGAGGCAGCTCACTGGTAAGTGCTGCTATTTGAGATATTTTTTAGAACAGGCCAGCGGGCGACTCATCTGGTCCTTACGGGCTACCTGGTGCCAGCGGGCACCGCGTTGGTGACCCCCGCACTAGATGGTGGTACACGTACCATGGTTTGAGAATCCGGCAGATTAATTGGCCGAAAAGAGGAGGGTTATGTTCTCAGTTTTTTTTAAAAACTAGATGTGTTAATATTTTCAGGTATGTCCCGCAATGGTGTGACATTCAGGGGTGTCAGGACACACCTGCTCCTCTTCAACATCTCTGTTCCGCATCACGAGGACATCACCCGAGCTGAGCTTCGCCTCTTCACGCTGGTCCGTAGGTCCCAAAGACCCTACCTTGCCTGCAAGGTGACCATTTACAAAGTCCACGGCGGCGTGATTTGGACCAGGGAAGTCGGCAAGACTGTGCGAAGGCGGGATCAAGAAGAAGAGGAGGAGGAGGAGCATCTGGAGGAACTGCTGACCAAGCACATAGTCGCCGAAGATAGCAGCTGGGTGTCCTTTGACCTGACTCACGCCGTGGAGCTCCGACGAGAGTTTGGATACGCGACGCTCATGCTGGAGGTCCATATCGCCATTTTTGGGTCGGAGGAGGCGGTGACGCGGGACGGCGAGGTCCTGATTGACACCGAGGGGCAGCACAACGCAGTGATGGTGGTCTTTTCGGACGACCCCGGCAAACGTCACGAGCGACGTGGGAACGACCTACCCGACCGACAGCTTATCCGCGACACACCTCATCGGCTCCGCCGCAATGTTAAGAGCGAGGCCTGCAAGAGGACGCCGCTCTTTGTGGATTTTAAAGACATCGGCTGGGACACGTGGATCATCCAGCCGGTGGGCTACGAGGCCTACACGTGCAACGGCGTGTGCGGCGCCCCCCTGACCCCCGAGGTCTCGCCCACCAAGCACGCCATCGTGCAGACGCTGCTGAGCGTTAAGAGCCCGGAGAGGGCATCGCGTGCCTGCTGTGTGCCCACTAAGCTGGAGCCCATTTCGCTCCTTTATCACGATAACGGGGTGATCACTTTCAACCACAAATATGAGGGCATGGTGGTGGCGGAGTGTGGCTGTAGATAGTCTCCCACGCACACAGATAAAGACTGAGGGCTTCAAACATAGTCACTTCTCTACTATACATGGTGTAAATTGTATATTATTATCTTTATTAGTATGTAAATGGTTTGCTTAGTTTGTTTGACACCTACGAATGAAATTACCGTAATGTTTAGACCTAAAGGGCAAGTCAAATGCGTTATTTAATCATCTAAATCAGGGGTGTCAAACTCAAATACAGCGTGGGCCAAAATTAGAAACTGAACAAAGCCGCGGGCCAAGGTTGAACAAATTAACCTTTTAATAGGGACACAAAGAAGTTTTATATTGAACAAGCAAGGCTTGTATAGTGACATGCAAAATCGATTTTCAAATATTATAGCATCCCGTAAGAATTAGTGCTGCAAGGGGTTCTGGGTATTTGTTCTGTTGTGTTTATGTTGGGTTACGGTGCAGATGTTCTCCCTAAATATGGTTGTCATTCTTGTTTGGGGTGGGTTCACAGTGTGGCGCATATTTGTAACAGTGTTAAAGTTGTTTATACGGCCACCCTCAGTGTGACCTGTATGGCGATTGACCAAGTATGCCTTGCATTTACTTGTTTGTGTGTAAAGTCCGCATATAGTATGTGACTGGGCCGACACAATGTTTGTATGGAGAAAAAGCGGACGGGACGACAGGTTGTAGAGGACGTTGAATGCAGTGCCTTTGAGGCACGTCCCCAATGATGTTGTTTGGGTGGAAATCGAGAGAAATTCGGGAGAATGGTTGCCCCGGGTGATTTTTGGCAAGGGCACTGAAATTCGGGAATCTCCCAGGAAAATCGGGAGGGTTGGTAAGTATGAGTATTAGCGGTGATTGCGGTGTTATAATATCGGCGGGCCAGCTCTAATGTTAATTTGATATTGCCTCAAGGGCCAAATTAAATTACACGGTGGGCCAAATTTGGCCCGCGGGCCAGAGTTTGACACTCATGATCTAAATGCTGTTCTTTTGGTGACATTTAATTATGTCCACATGATGTCGGCATGATTGCAGACACTTTAATAGGCACACTGTAGTTGAATTCTGATAAAACTGCTCAGTTGTGACAATGTTAGAGAGGTATTAATGTGGTATACATATACAATTCATACATATACTGTGTATGTGTGTGTATACATATATATACACATACACACAGTATGTATATATACACACACATGTATATAAATGTATACACGTGTGTGTATGTATATATATATATATGTGTATATATATATATATATATATATGTGTATATATATATGTGTATATATATGTATATATATATGTGTATGTATATATGTATATATATATATATGTATATAGGTGTGGGAAAAATCACAAGACTACTTCATCTCTACAGAACTGTTTCATGAGGGGTTCCCTCAATCTCCTGATGATTGAGATGAAGTAGTCTTGTGATTTTTCCCACACCTATATATTGCGCTCTACCACGGTATCGAGCATTATTCTCTGGATAATCCAATCAAGACATAGAATATATATATATATATATATATATATATATATATATATATATATATATATATATATATATATATATGTCAATATTCAGGAGATTTTAATGGAAGCATTCACATACAATGGTTTATATAGGGCACAGAGTGGGTGGGTACAGGCAGGCGTAGGGTGTGGTGATTGGCCCATGTGTTACCTAGGAGGTGTTTCCGTCTGTGGCGGCATGTTGACATGATTTCACTGCGCTTGTTGAGGGATGGCAGGTATGGATGATGTATAATAAACAGTTTCTCTTTCAAGCATTGGTTGCATCTTTTATTACCACTGTTGTAAGGTGTGCTTGATGCAAGAATTTGCCATGTTATTGAGTATTCAACATTATTGTCTTTGAGGTTCCAAATGTGCTTGCTGAGTTCTGTAGAATTCCGCAAGGTCCGGTTTCTAAAGTTGAATATTCAATAACATGGCAAATTCTTGCATCCAGCACACCTTACAACAGTGGTAATAAAATATGCAACCTATGCTTGAAAGAGAAACTGTTTATTTTATATCATCCAGACCTGTTATCCCTCAACAAGCGCAGTGAAATCATTTCAACATGCCGCCACAGACGGAAACACCTCCTAGGTAACACGTGAGCCAATCACCACGCCCCTACGCCTGCCTGTACCCACCCACCCCTATTCTATGTATTTTTAGATTTAAAAAATATATATATTGAAAACGGGACGGCGTGGCGCAGTGGAAGAGTGGCCGTGCACAACCCTAGGGTCCCTGGTTCAATCCCCACTAACTACCAACCTCGTCATGTCCGTTGTGTCCGGAGCAAGACACTTCACCCTTGCTCCTGATGGGTGCTGGTTAGCGCCTTGCATGGCAGCTCCCTCCATCAGTGTGTGAATGTGTGTGTGTGAATGGGTAAATGTGGAAGTAGTGTCAAAGTGCTTTGAGTACCTTGAAGGTATTAAAGCGCTATACAAGTACAACCCATTTATCATTAAAACCCATACATAAATAATGAATTATTTGTATACAGTACAGGCCAAAGGGTTTGGACACACCTCATTCAATGGGTTTTTTTTATTTTCACGACTATTTACATTGTAGATTGTCACTGACGTCATCAAAACTATGAATGCACACATGTGGAGATATGTACGTAAGATGAAATAACTGAAAACGTGTTTTAAATTCTAGTTTCTGACCAAAAATAGCCACCCTTTGCGTTGATTACTGTTTTGCACACTCTCGGCATTCTCTCGATGAGCTTCAAAAGGGGACCTGAAAGGGTTTTCACTTCACAGGTGTCATAGTTTTGATGCCTTCAGTGACAATCTACAATGTAGATAGTCATGAAAATAAAGAAAACACATTGAAATGAGAAGGCGTGTCCAAACTTTTGGCCTGTACTGTATATAGATAAATTGTATAAGTATATCACAAATCACATTACATATTATATTAATATGTAAAGATGATTATTCAAGAAATTTATTGAGATTAATATTTTTAATGTATCTATTATTGTGGTTTGCAGAGGTGTCATAGTAAAGTTTTTATACACTATTAATATTAATACTTATAATAATGATAACAATAACAGCAATAACAACAATAATTATACCAATAAAAACGTGAAAAAGTAATAATGATAATTATAACATCCATAATAATGATAATAATACACTGCAAAAAAATAGTCTGTAAATTTTATGGTAAAAGACTGGCAGCTCAGTCACCTGAATTTTTACCGTAAAATTTACAGTGGTACAGTTTTTCAACAGAGAGTAATCGGGTGCAAAAAACACTGTATATTTTCCTGAAAAATTCTGGCGACGGCTGCCAGTTTTTGCTGTAAAATCTACAGATTGTTTTACAGTGTAATAATAATAATACACCGTAGAAAATCAGTAGAATTTACAGTAAAAATCTGGCACCTCAGTTGACAAATTTTACCGTAAAAATAACAGTAGTATTTACCGATTTTTTTCTTTTCAGTCACTTGATGTAAATTTAACTGTAAAATTTGGATGACTGAACAGCCATTTTTTAACAGTAAAATCTACAGATAGTTTTTATTTTGCATTGTAACAATAGTAAAAAAATACAAATACTTTTGTGCAATAAAGAACTCATAATAAGTTAGAATAACAATAACAATGCAATACAATCATACATTTTTTACAACTAATATTTGAAAATCAGGATCAGGGCAGCACGGTAGAGCAGTGAGTTTGATTCCCGGGCTCAGGGTCTTTCTGTGTGGAGTTTGCATGTTCTCCCCGTGACTGCGTGGGTTCCCTCAGGGTACTCCGGATTCCCCCCCACCCCTAAAGACATGCACCTGGGGATGGGCTGATTGGCGACACTAAATATGGCCCGAGTTTGTGATTGTTGTTTGTCTATTTGTGTGGGCCCTGCGATGAGGTGGCGTCTTGTTCAGGGTGTACGCCGCCTTCGGCCCAAGTTCAGCTGGGATAGGCTCAAGCCCCCCCGTGACCCCAAAATGAACAAGCGGTAGAAAATGGATGGATGGAAAAACTGTATTGACTAAAAATATTTTTAATATTCTGATTATTGCAGGTTTGCAGAGGTGTCATAGTGAAAGCTTGTTTTTAACCACAATGAAAAATACATATTGCTGTATCAATACTTCTCTAATACTGCAAGCATCCATGCTGCATCTCTTGTACTGAATCACATTTGAGCAGAGCAGGCGAGTGTACATCATGAAATGTACATTAGAATGTAAATCAGATTTTTCAACAATTTACATTTGTTTTGCCCTTAAGCATGTACAAAGCCCAAAACCAGTGAAGTTTGCACGTTGTGTAAATCGTAAAAAAAAAAACAGAATACAATGATTTGAAAATCCTTTTCGACCTATATTCAACTGAATATAGGTATAAAGACAAGATACTTAACGTTCGAACTGAAAACGTTATTTTTTGCCACTATTAGATGATTTGGAATTTGATGCCAGCAACATGTTTAAAAAAAGCTGGCACAATTGGCAAAAAATACTGATAAAGTTGAGGAATGCTCATCAAACACTTATTTGGAAAATCCCACAGGTGAACACGCTTATCGCGAACAGGTGGGTGCCATGACTGGGTATAAGAAGCAGCTTCCATGAAATGCTCAGTCATTCACAAAAAAGGATGGGGCGAGGGTCACCACTTTGTGAACAAATGAGTGAGCAAATTGTCGAACAGTTTAAGAACAACATTTCTCACCTAGCTATTGCAAGGAATTTAGGGATATCACCATCTACGGTCTGTAATATCATCAAAAGGTTCATAGAATCTGGAGAAATCACTGCACGTAAGCGATGATACATGGAGAGGTTATTCGGTGACCACACGTAACATTGAATGCCCATGAAATTGAATCCCTCAGGCGGTACAGTATCAAAAACCAACATTAGGATTTCACCACATGGGCTCAGGAACACTTCAGAAAACCACAGTCAGTAACTACAGTTTGTCGCTTTATCTGTAAATGCAAGTTAAAACTGTACAATGCAAAGCGAAAGCCATTTATCAACAACACCCAGGAACGCCGCCTTCTTCGCTGGGCCCGAGCTCATTTGAGATGGACTAATGCAAAGTGGAAAAGTGTTCTGTGGTCCGACGAGTCCACATTTCAAATAGTTTTTTGGAAACTGTGGACGTCGTGTCTTCCGGACCAAACAGGAAAAGAACCATCCGGATTGTTATCGGCGCAAAGTTCAAAAGCCAGCATCTGTGATGGTATGGGGCTGCATTAGTGCCCAAAGCACGGGTAACTTACACATCTGTGAAGGCACCATTAATGCTGAAAGGTACATACAGGTTTTGGAACAACATATGTTGCCATCCAAGCAACGTCATCATGGATGCCCCTGCTTATTTCAGCAAGACAATGCCAAGCTACGTGTTGCAACAGCGTGGCTTCATAGTAAAAGAGTGCGGGTACTAAACTGTAGTCCAGACCTGTCTCCCATTGAAAATGTGTGGCACAATATGAAGCATCAAATAACAAAATGGAGGCTCCGGACTATTGAACAATTTAAGCTGTACATCAAACAAGAATGGGAAAGAATTCCACCTGAAAAGCTTCAAAATTGGTCTCCTCAGTTCCTTAACATTTACTGAGTGTTGTTAATAGGAAAGGCCATGTGACACAGTGGTAAAAATGCCCCTGTGCAAACTTTTTTGCAGTGTCTTGCTGCCATTAAATTCTAAGTTAATGATTATTTGCAAAAAATAACATTAAATATCTTGTCTATGCAGTCCATTCAATTGAATATACATTGAAAAAGATTTGCAAATCATTGTATTCTGTTTTTATTTACCATTTACACAACGTGCCAACTTCACTGGTTTTGGGTTTTGTAGGATATACTGACATGATTCATATACACCACAACATATATATATATATATATTTTTTTTTTTTTGTGCTAAATTTGCAGAAAACTACGTTTTGCATTCAAAAGTTGCATCTTTTATCCTTGTACAATTATATGTGGAAAATAAACGCACACTGTAAATAGATTTGTAAAAAAAAAACATTTTATCAGTATTGATTGCCAGTCACCAAACAACCTTAATCCCCCCCCGTCGTCAAGATTCTTGCATCACATGCCTGACGGGCCTCTCGCTGCCATGCCGCCATGCCATGCCGCCGTGATAACGAGGTGTCAGAGCCTGGAGTCTTGTGGACCATCACTCAGGACGGGGACGCCACTCCAAGTGGCAGCGTTTGTGAGAGGGTGGTGTCAGATTCCTGGTCCCCAGCGCCGGCGTCAGGTTGACCTCCCGAGACCTCCTACTTCCTTTTTCTGACTCCGGCAGCGTCACGGCCAACCTTATCGAGGCCGCCGGCAACCGCACAAATGGAAAAAAAACAAACTACATGTCACATCATCACTTCACTCGGGCTGTTAACAGTCGGAAGCCGATAACAATAACTGTGGAAACAACTGAGTTGAAAGCACTCAAGTGTGTCAGGAAGATGTTTTTTTAAGAGAAGTTCAAGTTGGTTTTGTGGCTGTGTGAAAGTGTTACTACAACCAGAAATGATGGACTCACCAGTCTTGATGGATGTTGTTTTATTTTGTAGAAAAAAGCAGAAACTGTAACACAGTGGTTCTCAACCTTTTTTCACTGATGTACCCCCTTTGAACATTTTTTTAATTCAAGTACCCCCTAATCAGAGCAAAGCATTTTTGGTTGAAAAAAACATAAAGAAGTAAATCAGTCATCAGTTTCTGATTTATTAACTTGTGTAACAGCGCAAAATATTGCTCATTTGTAGTGGTCTTTCTTGTACTTTTTGGAAAAAAAGATATAAAAATAACTAAAAACTTGTTGAAAAAAAAAAGCGATTCAATTATACATAAAGATTTCTACACAGAGAAGTAATCATCAACTTAAAGTGCCCTCCTTGGGGATTGTAATAGAGATCCATCTGGATTTATGAGCTTAATTCTAAACATTTCTTCAGAAAAAAAGAAATCTTTAACATCAATATTTATGGAACATGTCCACAATGAATTGATTAACGTGGACCCCGACTTAAACAAGTTGAAAAACTTATTCGGGTGTTACCATTTAGTGGTCAATTGTACGGAATATGTACTGAACTGTTTTGATTGATTGATTGATTGATACTTTTATTAGTAGATTGCACAGTACAGTACATATTCCGTACAATTGACCACTAAATGGTAACACCCGAATAAGTTTTTCAACTTGTTTAAGTCGGGGTCCACGTTAATCAATTCATGGTACAAATATATACTATCAACATAATACAGTCATCACACAAGTTAATCATCATAGTATGTACATTGAATTATTTACATTATTTACAATCCGGGGGGTGGGATGAGGAGCTTTGGTTGATATCAGAACTTCAGTCATCAACAATTGCATCAACAGAGAAATGTGGACATTGAAACAGTGTAGGTCTTATTTAGTAGGATATGTACAGCCAGCAGAGAACATAGTGAGTTCAGATAGCATAAGAACAAGTATATACATTAGAAGTACATTTGAGTTGGTTATAATCCGGGGAGATGGGATGTGAATGGAGGAGGGTATTAGTAAAGTGTTGAAGTTGCCTGGAGGTGTTGTTTTAGAGCGGTTTTGAAGGAATATAGAGATGCACTTACTTTTATACCTGTTGGGAGTGTATTCCACATGCAATCTACTAATAAAAGTATCAATCAATCAAAAAACAAAAAATCTAGCTGTCAACACTAAATATTGCATTGTGTCATTTT
The DNA here is from genome assembly GCF_033978795.1 of Nerophis ophidion. Lineage (NCBI taxonomy): Eukaryota > Metazoa > Chordata > Actinopteri > Syngnathiformes > Syngnathidae > Nerophis > Nerophis ophidion. The sequence continues at coordinate 1,474,064 of NC_084627.1, forward strand.
TTCCCACAGTTTATGATCTTACATTCATATTTTGTTGAAGAATTATTCAATAAATATAATCATAAATGATTTTTGAATTGTTGCTATATTTTTGAATATTTTTTAAAAACCTCACTTACCCCTTGGCATACCTTAAAGTACCCCCAGGGTTACGCGTTCCCCCCGTTTGAGAACCACTGCTGTAACAGACATAACACAAGACTACAGTCATTTCAAATAGAAACTTTCTGTCTTTAGGAAACACTAAAAGAAATCGAGAAAATACATTCTGGAAGTCAGTAACTCTTTCATTTTTGGATCAAGTAGAGCGAAAATATTATGGAATCAACCATTTCTAAACGAAATAATTATGGAGTTATGAAAAACAAACAAACATAAAACAATTCAACATACCACTGTACAATTGTTGCACCACCTCTGGCTTTTCTAACAGCTTGCAGTTGCTGAGACATGGACTTCAATCAATCAATCAATCAATGTTTATTTATATAGCCCCAAATCACAAATGTCTCAAAGGACTGCACAAATCATTACGACTACAACATCCTCGGAAGAACCCACAAAAGGGAGAGGAAAACTCACACCCAGTGGGCAGGGAGAATTCACATCCAGTGGGACGCCAGTGACGATGCTGACTATGAGAAACCTTGGAGAGGACCTCAGATGTGGGCAACCCCCCCCCCTCTAGGGGACCGAAAGCAATGGATGTCGAGCGGGTCTAACATGATACTGTGAAAGTTCAATCCATAGTGGCTCCAACACAGCCGCGAGAGTTCAGTTCAAGCGGATCCAAGACAGCAGCGAGAATCCCGTCCACAGGAAACCATCTCAAGCGGAGGCAGATCAGCAGCGTAGAGATGTCCCCAACCGATACAGGCGAGCGGTCCATCCTGGGTCCCGACGAGCGGTCCATCCAGGGTCTCGACTCTGGACAGCCAGTACTTCATCCATGGTCATCGGACCGGACCCCCTCCACAAGGGAGGGGGGGACATAGGAGAAAAAAAAGAAGCGGCAGATCAACTGGTCTAAAAAGGAGGTCTATTTAAAGGCTAGAGTATACAGATGAGTTTTAAGGTGAGACTTAAATGCTTCTACTGAGGTAGCATCTCGAACTGTTACCGGGAGGGCATTCCAGAGTACTGGAGCCCGAACGGAAAACGCTCTATAGCCCGCAGACTTTTTTTGGGCTCTAGGAATCACTAATAAGCCGGAGTCTTTTGAACGCAGATTTCTTGCCGGGACATATGGTACAATACAATGGGCAAGATAGGATTAAACGAGTGACAAACAGAACTCTTCACCAATCTTGCTCCAACTTTCTCTGATTGCTTTTGTCAGATCAGTCTTGTCATGGACCATTTTCTTTCATTCCCACCACACATTTTCAATTGAATTGAGATTAGGACTATTTGCAGGCCATGACATTGACTTTGTCCATTTTCTTCGAGGAAAGTTTTCACATGTTTTGCTCTCTGACAAGATGCATTATCATCTTGAAAAATGATGTCATCGTCCCCAAACATCCTTTCCATTGGTGGAATAAGAAAAGCGTCCGATATGTCAACATAAATTTGTACATTTATTGAAGATATAATGACAACCTTCTCCTCCCCAGTGCCATTGACTGACATGCAGACTGATATCATCAATGTCTATGGACATTGGAATGTTTTCTTCAGGCAGTCGTCTTCGTAAATATCATTGGAACAAAACCAAACAAAAATTCCACCATCATCCCCTTACCCAATGCAGATTTGCGATTCATCATTGAATATGACTTTCATCCAGTCATCCATAGTCCACCATTGCTTTGTTTAACTCCTTGGAACCTTGTTTTTTTTTATGTCTAGATGTTAATGACGGCTTTCGTTTAGCTTTTCCGTATTTGAACCAATTTTCTTAAGGCGGTTTCTTATAGTTCAGTCACAGATGATGACACCAGCATTTTACCAACCTGTTTATTTCTTTTGCTGTGCATTTTCTATCTTGAAAACATTGCTTTAACTTTTCTGTCTTGACACTTTGTTGTCCTTGGTCTACCAGTATGCTTGCCTTTTACAACCTTCCTATTTTGGTTCTATTTGGTCCAGATTTAAGACACAGCTTACTGTGAACAATCAATCAATCAATTAATCAAAGCTTATATTTAATTATCCCAAAATCAAGAACGATATCCTCAGCTCAGATCCCACATCAGGGCAAGAAAAAAACTCAACTCAATGGGATTACAATTAGCAACCTTGGAGGAGACCGCAGATGGGTGACCGGTGCAATCAATCAATCAATGTTTATTTATATAGCCCCAAATCACAAATGTCTCAAAAGACTGCACAAATCATTACGACTACAACATCCTCGGAAGAACCCACAAAAGGGCAAGGAAAACTCACACCCAGTGGGCAGGGAGAATTCACATCCAGTGGGACGCCAGTGACAATGCTGACTATGAGAAACCTTGGAGAGGACCTCAGATGTGGGCAACCCCCCCCCCCCTCTAGGGGACCGAAAGCAATGGATGTCGAGCGGGTCTAACATGATACTGTGAAAGTTCAATCCATAGTGGCTCCAACACAGCCGCGAGAGTTCAGTTCAAGCGGATCCAAGACAGCAGCGAGAGTCCCGTCCACAGGAAACCATCTCAAGCGGAGGCGGATCAGCAGCGTAGAGATGTCCCCAACCGATACAGGCGAGCGGTCCATCCTGGGTCTCGACTCTGGACAGCCAGTACTCCATCCATGGTCATCGGACCGGACCCCCTCCACAACGGAGGGGGGGACATAGGAGAAAGAAAAGAAGCGGCAGATCAACTGGTCTAAAAAGGAGGTCTATTTAAAGGCTAGAGTATACAGATGAGTTTTAAGGTGAGACTTAAATGCTTCTACTGAATGGACGTTGTGTGGATCTATCCACATCCAATCCACATCTTTTGCAACATTGCAGGATGATTGCAAACTTGAAGAAGTTTGATAGTCATTGTGTTTGGTTCAATTGACGTCTCTCATGTTGGAACCATGAATTATGCAAATTCACCTGGTACAACAAAGGGGTTAGTGCATGTGCCTCACAATACAAAGGTCCTGAGCTGTCCTGGGTTCAATACCGGGCTCGGGATCTTTCTGTGTGAAGTTTGCATGTTCTCCCCGTGACTGCGTGGGTTCCCTCCGGGTACTCCGGCTTCCTCCCACTTCCAAAGACATGCACCTGGGGATAGGTTGATTGGCAACACTCAATTGGCCCTAGTGTGTGAATGTGAGTGTGAATGTTTTCTATCTATCTGTTTTGGCCCTGCGATGAGATGGAGACTTGTCCAGGGGGAACCCCGCCTTCTGCCCGAATGCAGCTGAGACAGGCTCCGGCGATCCCCCGAGACCCCAGACGGATGGATGGATGGATGACACCTGGTACAACAGCTCTCCAAGGTGTGAACACTGCTTTTTAACTTCAGACAAATTAACTGATTTAATCTAATGCAGGTGTTAGCTTTGAAATTGAAATTTTTTTTACAGTAAGATTCCATATTTTTACCTTAGATTTGATGGATTGCCATAATTGGATAATTCTGCTTGATCTAAAAATGAAACTGTTACAGACTACCACAATTAATTTTCTTTAATCCTTTGAGTGTTTCTTAAAGCCACAAACCTGTTAATTGAAATTACTACAGTTTTTTGTTAAATTTGTTATCTGCTTTTTATTCTTACAAAATTAAACAACAGAATAAACGCCCTTCAAGTCTGATGATTCCATATATTTTTTTTTGCCGGAGGTTGTATTTCCAATCCAGCCCAATCCAACTTTATTTGCAGGGCACTTTCAAAGTATTAAGTGGACCTAAGTGCTGAACTGAATATTGAATAAGTAACATAATAAATGGCACAGAAAGTAACTGATACATTATGATGCATCCTAAAAACCCTTAAACAAATATAAAGAATCATAAATGAAAAACATGGATGGATAACCAAAAAAAAACTACAATAAAATCAAATAAAATGGAATCAACAAAAAACAATGCTAAAAATAAACAAAATAATGTATGAGTGGGAATAAAAATATCCTCATGAATTGATTAACGTGGACCCCGACTTAAACAAGTTGAAAAACTTATTCTGGTGTTACCATTTAGTGGTCAATTGTACGGAATATGTACTGAACTGTGCAATCTACTAATAAAAGTTTCAATCAATCAATCAATCAATCAATCAATCAATCAATCAATCAATCAATCAATCAATCAACCTAAAAAGTGGCAGTGGCCAAAGACTATTTGTTATTTTTTGTTTACATAGGAAGAAGGCCACAAAAGTAAGCATACAGAAATTTATCCAAAATATGATTATTTTACCACAAATTGGGACATTATTGCTGCATAACTACAACAAAATCTGCCTTGTCATAGATAAGAATGCTAAATGTTGCCATGTTTTTTACCAAACATTGTTTGTCAGGATAGAAAAAATATACAAAATAACTGCAAAATGTATTTGTTATCTACAAATCATTAATCAAGAGGAGTCTTCTGGTTAGGGCTGCAAATCTTTGGGTGTCCCAGGATTCGATTCAATATCGATTCTTGGGGTCGCGATTTGATTATAAATCGATTTTTTCGATTCAAGACGATTCTCGATTCAAAAACGATATTTTTCCGATTCAAAACGAGTCTGTGTTCATTCAGTAGATAGGATTTTAGCAGGATCTACCCCAGTCTGCTGACATGATAGCAGAGTAGTAGATTTAAAAAAAAAAAAAAACTTTTATAATTGTAAAGGATAATGTTTTATGAACTGATTGCAATAATGTAAATTTGTTTTAATTATTAAAGGAACCAAAAATATGACTTATTTTATCTTTGTGAAAACATTGGACACAGTGTGTTGTCAAACTTATGAGATGCGATGCAAGTGTGACACTATTGTTCTTTTTTTTTAATTTTTATAAATGTCTAATGATAATGTCAATGAGGGATTTTTAATCACTGCTATGCTGAAATTATAACCAATATTGATACTGTTGTTGATAATATTCATTTTTTGTTTCACTACTTATGGTTTGTTCTGTGTCGTGTTTGTGTCTCCTCTCAATTGATCTGTTTATTGCAATTCTGAGTGTTGCTGGGTCAGGTTTGGTTTTGGAATTGGATTGCATTGTTGGTAGAGTGGCTGTCCCAGCAATCTGAGGATTACTGGTTCAATCACCACCTTCTACCATCTTAGTCACGTCCATTGTGTCCTTGGGCAAGAAACTTCACCCTTGCTCCTGATGGGTCCTGGTGAGCGCCTTGCATGGCAGCTCCCACCGTCAGTGTGTGAATGGGCGAATGTGAAAAAAAATAAAAATAAAAAAATAAAAATAAAAAAATAAAATAGGGGCTTCACGGTGGAAGAGGGGTTAGTGCGTCTGCCTCACAATACGAGGGTCCTGCAGTCCTGGGTTCAATCCCAGGCTCGGGATCTTTCTGTGTGGAGTTTGCATGTCCTCCCCGTGAATGCGTGGGTTCCCTCCGGGTACTCCGGCTTCCTCCCACTTCCAAAGACATGCACCTGGGGATAGGTTGATTGGCAATATTAAATTGGCCCTAGTGTGTGAATGTGAGTGTGAATGTTGTCTGTCTATTTGTGTAGGCCCTGCGATGAGGTGGCGACTTGTCCAGGGTGTAACTGCCTTCCGCCCGATTATAGCTGAGACAGGCACGAGCGCCCCATGCGACCTCGAAGGGAATAAGCGGTAGCAAATGGATGGATGTTGTGGTATTGCTGTGTATTGTTTTGTTGGATTGATTAAAAAAAATTAATAAAAAAAATTGATAAAAAAAAGAAAAATGTATTAAAAAAAAAAAGAAAATCGATTCTGAATCACACAACGTGAGAATCGCGATTCAAATTCGAATCCATTTTTTCCCACACCCCCTATTACTGGTGTTTTGGTCCACTGCCAGCTTTCCTATTTAAAAAAAACACATTTCTAAATGCATTTGGGTTGCGGTTGAACAGCTTTCAATTGCCAACGTTTAAATGTTTGAATTTAAATTATACTATAAAACATTATAGAGACAGTTAAAGGCCTACTGAAATGAAATGTTCTTATTCAAAAGGGATAGCAGGTCCATTATATGTGTTATATTTGATCATTTCGCGATATTGCCATATTTTTGCTGAAAAGATTTAGTAGAGAACATCGACGATAAAGTTCGCAACTTTTGGTCGCTAATAAAAAAGCTTTGCCTTTACTGGAAGTAGCAGACGATATGTGGGTGACGTCACGGGTTGTGGAGCTCCTCACATCCACACATTGTTTATAATCATGGACACTAGCAGCGAGAGCGATTCGGACCGAGAAAGCGACAATTTCCCCAATAACTTGAGCGAGGACGAAAGATTCGTGGATGAGGATAGTGAGAGTGAAGGACTACAAAAAAAAAAGTAAAAAAAGAAATAAAATTTAAAAAAAATGTCGAGAGCAGTGGGAGTGATTCAGATGTTATTAGATGTTCCATCCATCCATCATCTTCCGCTTATCTGAGGTTGGGTCGCGGGGGCAGCAGCCTAAGCAGGGAAGCCCAGACTTCTCTCTCCCCAGCCACTTCGTCCAGCTCTTCCCGGGGGATCCCGATGCGTTCCCAGGCCAGCCGGGAGACATAGTCTTCCCAACGTGTCCTGGGTCTTCCCCGTGGCCTCCTACCGGTTGGACGTGCCCTGAACACTTCCCTAGGGAGGCGTTCAAGTGGCATTCTGACCAGATGCCAGAGCCACCTCATCTGGCTCCTCTCGATATGGAGGAGCAGCGGCTTTACTTTGAGTTCCTCCCGGATGGCAGAGCTTCTCACCCTATCTCTAAGTGAGAGCCCCGCCACCCGGCGGAGGAAACTGATTTTGGCCGCTTGTACCCGTGATCTTGTCCTTTCGGTCATGACCCAAAGCTCATGACCATAGGTGAGGATGGGAACGTAGATCGACCGGTAAATTGAGAGCTTTGCCTTCCGGCTCAGCTCCTTCTTCACCACAGCGGATCGATACAACGTCCGCATTACTGAAGACGCCGCACCGATCCGCCTGTCGATCTCACGATCCACTCTTCCCCCACTCGTGAACAAGACTCTTAGACTTGTTCACGAGACACTATTAGATGTTATTAGACAAATTTACTGGGATAATTCTGGAAAATCGCTTATCTGCTCATTGTGTTACTAGTGTTTTAGCGAGATTATATGAGACCTGAAAGTCGGAGGGGTGTGGTGACCGCCAGTGTCTCTGAGGGAAGCCACGCAACTGCAGGAGGACGCAAGCTCCGCTCATAACTACGGTAAGAGCCCACTTATTACCACAATTTTCTCACTGAAACCTGCCGGTTGACATGTGGTCGGGATCCATGTTCGCTTGACCGCTCCGTTCTATAGTAAAGCTTCACCTTCGGGAATTTTAAACAAGGAAACACCGGCTGTGTTTGTGTTACTAAAGGCTTTGATTGATTGATTGATTGATACTTTTATTAGTAGATTGCACAGTACAGTACATATTCCGTACAATTGGCCACTAAATGGTAACACCCGAATAAGTTTTTCAACTTGTTTAAGTCGGGGTCCACGTTAATCAATTCATGGTAAAGGCAGCTGCAATACACAGCTTCACACTTACATCTTTCTTCTTTGACTTCTCCATTATTAATTGAACAAATTGCAAAAGATTCAGCAACACAGATGTCCAGAATACTGTGTAATTATGCGATTAAGAATCAATGACTGCCGCAAACTGCGCATGCGCACTTAGTCCGGTGTGGGAGGGGAGGAATGTTCTGTTTATTTTCTGTGCGAGCGAGACAACTGTTGTTAGCATCTCACATGCACACATTTATCGCCAGTGGAACCCAAATACCACCCCAGAACAGAGTGGCCTTTCCGCGGAAGACCGTCACAGAAAGAAGGTTAGTAAGCTGGAAGTTACTAAAAGTCTGCTGTAGTTAGCACTAGCCGTCAGCGAGCTAACTAGCCAGCTCGCCCTACAAACAGTCACGCTAGCTCTAATTAGAAAGCGCCATTATTATCCCCCCCCCCTTTCCTTCTCTCTAGTCTTAGCGTTAAAAGTCGACGATTAACACACCAGTTTGTGTTTGTCATTGGTGTAAACATTTTATTTTAATTACTGTTGGGCCCAGCTAAGGCAAAAACAGCCCCGCCGTGTGTTAGCCAGGCGGTGTTAGCTCACAGCAATAAACCTGCTCATTTTATTTGAAACCTAAACTTGTAGATAAATACTCTAATATACTTTTGCTCTACATCAGGGGTCACCAACCTTTTTGAAACCAAGAGCTACTTCTTGGGTACTGATTAATGCAAAGGGCTACCAGTTTGATACACACTTAAATAAATTGCCAGAAATAGCCATTTTGCTCAATTTACCTTTAACAAATACTTCTATATACAGTATTTCCTTGAATTGCCGCCCGGGCGCTAATTAATTTAAAACCTCTTCTCACTCCTGCGCTTAGCAAAGGCATGCAGTAAAAGTAAGCATGCGCTAATTATTTTAAAACCTCTTCTCAGTCCGGTACTTACCAAAGGCATGCAGTAAAAATTTGAGTGTGATGTAAAGGCCTACTGAAACCCACTACTACCGACCACGCAGTCTGATAGTTTGTATATCTATGATGAAATCTTAACATTGCAACACTTTATTGCGCCCCTTTTTTGTAAGGGGCGCTGGAAGCCGGCAGACCCGTCAGCGATCCTGTTCTGTCTCCCTGTAATGTTTGTCTGATCTTGAATGGGATTGTGCTGAAAATTGTAATTTTCCTGAAGGAACTCTCCTGACGGAATAAATAAAGTACTATCTATCTATCTATCTATCTACATGCCAATACGGCTGGTTTAGTTGACTAAATTACAATTTTAAATTTCCCGCATAGTTTGTTGTTGAAAACATTGCGGAATGATGACGCGTGTTTGTGACGTTTCGGGATGTAGCGGACATATTAGCCCAGCACCACTTACGGCCAAAAGTTGTCTCTTTTCATCGCATAATTACACAGTAATTTGGACATCTGTGTTGCTGAATCTTTTGCAATTTGTTCAATTAATAATGGAGACTATAAAGAATAATGCTGTTGGTGGAAAGCGGTGGATTGCAGCTGCCTTTAGCAACCGAGACACAGCCGGTGTTTCTTTATTTGTTGTGACGCTTTAACAGAGCGGTCAAGCGAACATGTTTCTCTACATCAACCAGCAAGTTTTTGGATGGGAAAATTGTGATATTACGTCGGCTCTTACCGGAGACATCAGTGGATTATGTGACCTAATCCTGCAGCTCAAAAAGGCAGCTGTGATTTTGGCTCCTCTATTGGCTTCTCTCAGAGACACTGACGTTCACCGCAGCCATCCGACTTTCAGGTATGACTTTACAATCTCACTAAAACACTATTAAAACAATAAGCAGATAATGGATCTTCCAGAATTATCCTAGTAAATGCGTCTAATTACATCTGAATCGCTCCCACTGCCGCCACCTGGAGCCGTCGCCTTTTCTTTTTTTTTTTTGTGCTTCACTCTTAACTTTCCTCATCCACAAATCTTTCATCCTCGCTCAAAATTAATGGGGAAATTGTTGCTTTCTCGGTCCGAATAGCTCTTGTTGCTGGTGGCCATGATTGTAAACAATGTTCAGATGTGAGGAGCCCTACAACCCGTGACGTCACGCGCACATCGTCTGCTACTTCTGGTAAAGGCAAGGCCTTTTTTATCAGCGACCAAAAGTTGCAAACTTTATCGTCGATGTTCTCTACTAAATCCTTTCAGCAAAAATATGGCAATGTCGCGAAATGATCAAGTATGACACATAGAATGGATCCCCCGTTTAAATAAGAAAATCTCATTTCAGTAGGCCTTAGAGCAGGGGTGCCCATTACGTCGATCGCGAGCTACCAGTCGACCGCAGGGGGTGTGTCAGTCGATCTCCAGCCAGGCTTTTAAAAAAAATAGACCTAAAAATTAGTGATCATCAATCTTCACCAAGACGTCACTTAAATGACATTCACGGTACCGGAGGGTCTTGTGAGATGACGCTGGCTGCTGCAAGATCATTATTATGAAAATATGACCGAGAGGAAGGCGAGAAACACTTTTTATTTCAACAGACTCTCGCGCCGTACCTTCCGTCAAAACTCCAAAGGCCGACTGCACATTTCCTATCTTCACAATAAAAGCCCTGCTTCATGCTGCCTGCGCTAACAAAATAAGAGTCTCGGAAAGCTGGCGTGCACAAGTGATGTGCACGCCAGCTTTCTGAGGGATCGCTTGTGCACGCCAGTTTTCCGAGACTCTGTATTTAGCAGGGCTTTTATTGTGAAGATAGGAAATGTGCAGTCGGCCTTTAGAGTTTTGACGGAAGGTACGGCGCGAGAGTCTGTTGAAATAAAAAGTGTTTCTCGCCTTCCTCTCTGTCTTTTTTTCATAATAATGAACTGGCAGCAGCCAGCGTCATCTCACAAGACCCTCGGGTGCCGTGAATGTCAATCAAGCAAGCTACGGAATTTGCCGCCAATGTTTTTCTTGTAAAGTGTATGGAAGCTGGATGAATTAGATGCCAAAAACCAACCACTTTCATGTGGTATTGTACAGAAAGGACAACTTTTTTTCTCCTCCATTTGAAAATGTGGGCGTTATCATCATTACTGTCTGATTCCAATCAATGCAAGTCATCAGAATCAGGTAATACACCAACTTATATTCTTGTCTTTGTGAAAGAAATACATCTATATGTGTTACACATGCTTGTATTATCATTAAACACATTTAACTTGTTTACAAAAATGTCTCTTTCATAAATAAATAACTATAAATGATATATATAAATGAGGTAGATCCCCTCGAGTTGGTCAATTGAAAAGTAGCTCGCCTGCAGAAAAAGTGTGGGCACCCCTGCCTTAAGGATACCATCATGAAAAGCACATTTAATAAAAAAAAACGTTATTATGGTCTTACCTTTATGTAACGTATGTGTCCAATACATACATACATTTGTGGAGACTATTAGCCTTTCTATTTACTCTTTGCGCGCTTCCTAGTCACGTGACCGCCACAGTCCAATCAGCTGTAGTTGTATGCCGGTAGCAGGAATTGACTGGTATGCTCTTGCTCTATTTACTCTTTGGAAACCCGGTGCTCCCTCCCTCGTCACGTGACGAGTGAGAGAGCACCGAGTTCCCACGCTGCCAACTCCAGCGTGCCCTGCCTGTCTGTCGGACCGTCGGCTCCACAGGTATATTAATAAAACATAGCTGCTTACTGTTCTTTTTAGCATACCAGTATTCAATAGCTTGGACCTAACATCCTACTGAATAGCTCTTAATCTTCTTCCCTTTATGCGATTTCAAATTACCGGTATTAAAATCAGTCTCCTCCAATTTGAAAATGATGACAGGGGAAGTGTCACTCGTGATGTCACGAGTTTGACCCGGCGGTAATACTAACCATGCGCTAATTATTTTGCGAAGCGAGTTTGACCCGGCAGTAATTCAAGGCAGGCGCATACTATATACCCGGCGGCAATTCAAGGAAATACGGTATATAAAAAAATGGGTATTTCTGTCTGTCATTCCATCGTACATTTTTTTTTTGCTTTTACGGAAGGTTTTTTGTAGAGAATAAATGATGAAAAAACACTTAATTGAACGGGTTAAAAGAGGAGAAAACAGGAAAAAAATGAAAATTAAATTTTGAAACATAGTTCACCTTCAATTTTGACTCTTTAAAATAAAAAATTTAACCGAAAAAAAGCAAAGAAAAACTAGCAAATTCGAATCTTTTTGAAAAAAAAAAAATAATAATTTATGGAACATCATTAGTAATTTTGCCTGATTAAGATTTATTTTAGAATTTTGATGACATGTTTTCAATAGGTTAAAATCCAATTTGCACTTTGTTAGAATATATAACAACTTGGACCAAGGTATATTTCTAACAAATACAGATCATTAATTCTTCTAGATTTTCTAAAACAAAAATTTTAAAAGAAATTCAACAGACCTTGAAATAAGATTTAAATTTGATTCTAAAGATTTTCTAGATTCACCAGAATATTTTTTTTGAATTTTAATCTTAAATTTGAAGAAATATTTCACAAATATTCTTCATCGAAAAAACAGAAGCTAAAATGAAGAATTGAATTAAAATGTATTTATTATTCTTTACAATAATAAAAAAAACAACTTACTTGAACATTGATTTAAATTGTCAGGAAAGAAGAGGAAGGAATTTAAAAGGTAAAAAGGTATATGTGCTTAAAAATCCTAAATTCATTTTTAAGGTTGTATTTTTTTTGTAAAATTGTCTTTCTGAAAGTTATAAGAAGCAAAGTAAAACAATAAATGAATTTATTTAAACAAGTGAAGACCAAGTCTTTAAAATATTTTCAAATTCTATTTGAGTTTTGTCTCTCTTAGAATTAAAAATGTCGTCGAGCAAAGCGAGACCAGCTTGCTAGTAAATAAATCAAATTAAAAAATAGAGGCAGCTCACTGGTAAGTGCTGCTATTTGAGCTATTTTTAGAACAGTCCAGCGGGCGACTCATCTGGTCCTTACGGGCTACCTGGTGCCCGCGGGCACCGCGTTGCTGACCCCTGATCTACATGTTTATCCTGAAGTGTATTGTGTGCCTAATTAGGTACTTTTGGCGTTATTACCAGCTCATTATTCTCTAATTGACCTGAGCTATTAACACAGATATTAGGACTGTTAATATCCCAATATTTTTAGGCCATATCGCGATACACAATATATATCTCGATATTATGCCTTAGCCTTGAATTAAAATTTGATACATATAACTACAGCAGTATGATGATTCTATGTGTCTACATTAAAACATTCTTGTTCATACTGTGTTAATATATGCTACTTTTAAACTTTCATGCAGAGAAGGAAATCACAACTAAGTCAATTGACCAAAACTGTATTTAGTAAAGTTATTAGCAGGTGACTTTTCAAATGATGCTACTTATTAGCAGCAATGCTACTTTTGGTTGAAATGCTTCTGCCCCACACTTGACAAATTAAAGTTGTCTATTCCACGTATTCCCGCCTGAAGACAAACCACCGCCAGACGATGGACCCCCTGCTATTTTTCTTGGGAATAATTTCTTCCTTCATTAACACCTTCTTTCTCTCGTATTACCACTCGCACGGCTTCGCTAGCATCACAGCTAAAGTTACCCAGTCTGCTACCTCTCTGCTCCAGGAGGACGTGTACATATGAGACGTATGACGTGACAGCATGTGACGTGTGTAAGCTTGTGTGCTTGCTGTATGTGAGAAGGAGACACAAGGAGTGGGAAGAGCCTGTAGTGTAATGCCAGCAGCTAAAAGCAACTGCGTGAGAACGTATACTCGAATATCACGATAGTCATTTTCTATATTGCGCAGAGACAACCCCGATGTATATCGATATATCGCCCAGCCCTAACACATATTACTAAACATTTTATTTGATCTCGTGTTGTGTTGGCAATTATTATGTTATGTTTATTGTATATTGTCAATACATGGTGTTCCCTACATTGTACTGTAGTACGTCCTTTTTCTACCGCTTGTCACTTCCGGGGTCGCGGGCATACTTGCCAAGCCTCCCGATTTTGCCGGGAGACTACCGAATTTCAGTGCCCCTCCCGAAAATTTCCCGGAGCAACCATTCTCCCGAATTTCTCCCGATTTCCACCCGGACAACAATATTGGATAGCTCCGTTATTCATAGGTTTATCAATAACTCATAAAGTAGGCAGTCACGGAGCGTTTTCTCAGCGTGTGCTTATTCCAGCCGACACATTAATACACTGACACGCAACATCCGGATTCCCATCATGCATTGCTTCAAAACTACGGCAAGTACTAATGTCCAAAAATATAACAGAGACGAAGCAGAAGAACGAAGAAGAGACATGGCGACGACGAGTAAGAAGAAGAAGTACACTTGCAAGTTCCAAAATGATTGGAAGAAATAATTTCAGTTCATCCAGGACAGCTCTAAGGGAAAGGGGTATGCTGCCTGCAAATTTTGTAGATCAGACTTCTCCATTGAACACGGTGGCCCCAAATGGATATACTCATTCATGAATGGATTATTTATACATATAAGAAATACTTGAAAATATATACACCCCCTCCCGCCCCATCTCCCGAGTTCGGAGGTCTCAAGGTTGGCAAGTATGGTCGCGGGTGGTCGCTGGAGCCTATCTTAGTGGTTCTTAAACTTTTTTCACCAAGTACCAGAAAAGATTCGACTCTCAAAGTACCACCATAATAAACAGTGGCGTAGTCAGCCTATGTACTCATTAAAAACAAGGCAGAGGTTGTATTTAACAAGTATTTTTAATATTTTTGCCCACTGTAACATTACACACAGTTTGAACGGTGACATTGTGTTTGATTATACGAAAATAAAACACTGTACTTTAATGAAGAGATTTTTTGGCATATTATTATTATCGGTGGTCACTCGAACGAGTATGACGATCCTTCTGGTAGGGCTGTATCCCTCCATGGAGGATGCCTGTGCACGACTTTGTTTTACGTGAGGAGACCGGTGCACAGACAGTCACCACACGATCCTTAACAGAATCGGGTCAGAGTTCAGTGGCATGGAGTCCAAGACGACTGGGGACCCTTTTCTGCTGCAGCCTTCTCCCGCCATCGCAGCCATTGTGGTAGTTCTTAAATCTACCGTTTTCCGCCTGCTCCACCGTTGAGATCTTCCCTGTATTCCTGCCTAGGCGGCAGTCAGGTACGAGGCCTTTGCCAAGGGCCACCTGGGGTAACAGTAGTAAAGGGGTTAACCTCCTAGTGCCCCAAGACCCCATAGAGGAGCCTCTACTGCTGGGAACACTTTAACTTCATGCCCAGGACTTTGGCAGACCACTCGGTAGAGCCCATCCTACTGTTTTTTTTTTAAGTTCAGTCCAGTTTCAGTTTATTTTGAACATGCATACGATACAATGTAACGCATCACACATTTCCAGTTGTTACATTACAGCACGTGCGAAAAGGTGTAGGAAGAAACAGAGTTTATTTAATCCTACCTCTTTCATACCATAGCAATTTTATCTAATTTCCCTGTTCTCTGTATCAGAACAGTGAACAAATAAATAATACATAAATAATATACCATAGTAAGCATACGAATATTAAATACAAAAATCTTTATCGAAATGAATAAAAAGGGTTCAATATGTTCATCATAATTATTGTTCTGTGTGCTTTGTGAACATTTGTAGTTTGAACAGTCTCTTAAACTGAATTCATATTGATGCTTTGTTTGATTTCTTTGGTTAATCCGTTCTATAATTAAATTTGACATACTGATGGACTAAAGGTTTTAAGTGTTGTAAAACCTTTAGTATATCTGTATGTGAGAATCAGTTTGTGAATCTTTGCTATAGTACATGAATTGACCTCATTACAGTAAATTCACTTGCTTAATTACGTCAACGACTTCCCTTAACAAATCCTCATCTTTTGAAATTGAAGAGGATGTACTGCATGTTTACTGTTATTCTTGAACTTGGATTTAATAGATTGCAGCGGCAGTCTATTCGCAACTTTCACACTAAATAATTCACTTGCTTCTCTTTGTGTCTCAGGTTTCTGGCACTGCGCTTGTATCGACTCTTAACGCGGCCTCTGGCACAGGCACATACGCTGGAGCGAGAGAGAGAGAGAGAGAAACTCCCCAAGGCTGAAATCTAAGGAGCAGGATGTCCATCACTAACACACCCACCAGCAACGACGCATGTCTGAGCATCGTCCACAGCCTGATGTGCCACCGACAAGGGGGGGAGAGCGAGAGCTTTGCCAAGCGAGCCATCGAGAGCCTCGTCAAGAAGCTGAAGGAGAAGAAAGACGAGCTGGATTCGCTCATCACGGCCATCACCACCAACGGGGCGCATCCCAGCAAGTGTGTAACCATACAGCGGACTTTGGATGGTCGCCTACAGGTATTGGAGGAATAAAAACAATACGCTTTACGCCAAAAAGCTGTTTTCGTCCACGCCCGTCTTCTCCAAACACGAATGTGTACTTTATCTACGTTTTACTTAATAGATAACAACATAATAGATGTGTTGTATCCCATACAACAAAGGAGTGAGACAGCAGGACACAAACGTTAGCAAAACTAGCATAGCTGTGTGAGCTAACGTGCTAACATTTCACTCACAGCAACATCATGCTCGGTTAGATCGGATAAAGACACAAAAACGTACAGCTCCACAGCCAAAACTAAAAAAACCCCAACATTTTTTTTACAAAAATGGGCATATAAGCAGGGTGGCTCAACTGTTTCAGTGTGGTGCTTCAAAAGCATCTGAGCGCCTCTTCTATTAAAAGTAGTGATGTGTGGATCGATACTGAAATATCGATACCACCGATACCAGATCTTTATGCCCTAAAATCAATTCTTGAATCAAAATATAGATACTTTTGATACTTTAGTTCAGCGGTGTCCAAAATTTTAATAGTTAATAGTTTTATATTTAAAAAACAAAAACAAAACAAATATTTAACAACATAATTTTGTGTCAGCTTTGTATTACAGGTGACTATCATTTATTGGTTACACCAATTCAGCTTTTTCTTATTACATACCTATTTTTTTGCTCTTTTTTTCTTACATTTTATTATTTTTTTCCCCATGTAAGAATAGCATAAAAAAGTAATAATATGATTGTGTAACAGCATAACACAAATCCTGCCTGTACAAAAATATTAATGTTCAGTCACTCTTTTAAGAGTTTGCTATAGTAGTTGTAAATTTTCAAATGAATTAATCCATAAATTAGTTGTTTTTTTTAAACCTGACCAACTAAACTTTGTTTGCATTTCTTGTACATTACATTTTTATTTTGAGAGCTTCTAATATTTTAGATCAGGGGTGTATAATATTTTTATACCAAGGGCCGCATACTGAAAAGTCAAGAATGGTGCATTTAGATGTGTATATATATACAGTACAGGCTAAAAAGTTTGGACACACCTTCTCATTCAATGCATTTTCTTTATTTTCATGATTATTTACTTTATAGATTGTCACTGAAGGCATCAAAACTCTGAATGAACACATGTGGAGGAGTTATGTTCTTAACAAATAAGGTGTATTGTATTGTGCACTTATATTGCCATATATCAGCTACTGTGTGGAAGTGTGGGGGAACACATATAAGAGTAACATAAAGGCATTGTATCAATTACAGAAAAGAGCTATAAGGATTATTCATAAAGTAGATTAGTTAGAACACACTAACATTTTATTTATTAACTCTGGACTATTGAAACTACAGGAGCTAGTAAAGCTACAGACATTGTGTGTCATGTTTAAGGCTAGAAGTAAAACATTACCAGCAAATTTACAAAAAATGTTTGTCATCACTTCTGAGAATACAGAGCATAGAAGAAAAGGTAATTTCAAACAACAATATTCAAGGACAACTTTAAAACAAATGTGTACATCAGTGGTGGGGGTAAAATTGTGGAATTCTCTTTACAACGAGATAAAAAACTTTAAAAATAAATTCCAATTGAAAAAAAATATATAAAGATAGAACAATAAAATCATATGGACAGCCATAAGTGTTTACATTTTGTTTTTTATTTAATATTTTACTTATTTTTTGTCTGGTTTTGTATTTGCTCTGTATCATTCCGTGAGGTGTATATTATATTATTACTATTATTTTCTTGGTTTGGTTTATACTTTATAAAGTTTTGCACTTGTTGTGTTTTTTGTTTTTGATTGTTTCATTACATTTGGATATATGTGTCGGCTTACATGATATTCATGAAGTAAGATAATGTATTATGTCAAAGGGGGCAGGAAATTATAAGATTTTCTTCATCCTGCTCCTTCTCAGGAATTGTGTGGATTTAAATTGTATAATTGTGATATAATTATTTATCGTTCTAAATGCACATCAATGAATGAGATAAATAAAAATGAAAATGAAAAATGAAATAACTGAAAACATGTTTCATATTCTAGTGTAGGGCTGGGCGCTATGACCTTTTTTTAATATCTCTATATTTTTCGGCCATATCGTGATACACGATATATGTCTTGATATTTTGCCTTAGCCTTGAATGAACACTTGATGCATATAATCACAGCAGTATGATGATTCTATGTGTCTACATTAAAAAATTATTGTTCATACTGCATGAATATATGCTCATTTTAAACTTTCATGCAGAGAAGGAAATCACAACTTATATATATATACAGTGCCCTCCATAATTATTGGCACCCCTGGTTGAGATGTGTTAAAAGCCTTAAAATAAATTCAGTGTTTATTGCAGAAGAATACTGTCACACTGAAAATTGTAGGAAAATGTAGCCTTCAACTCAAATGAATTGTAAGAAAATAAAAAAATCCCTGACTAAAAAATAATTATTTTTCATTAAATCACCTGTTCCACAATTATTGGCACCCTTAACAATTCCCAGGAAATAAATATAATTGAAGCATTTCTGTCATTTCTACAGTAGTTTACAAAGTTTACCAGAGTACGTAGGAACATTTAATTAGTAATTCATCACTTCCTGTTTCCCTGGGGTATAAATATGACGTGACACCGAGGCCATTTCTCTTATCCACTCTTAAACATGGGAAAGACAAAGGAACACAGCATACAAGTGAGGCAGATGTGCGTCGACCTTCACAGGTCAGGCAGAGGCTACAAGAAGATTGCCACTCAACTGCAGCATGCAACTGTGAGAGGAATAATTAAGAAGTTCAAAACAACTGGAACAGTGGTAAATAAGCCTGGACGAGGACCCAAGTTTATTTTGCCACCACGCACAGTGAGGAGGATGGTAAGAGAAATCAAAAGATCTCCAAAGCTCACTGTTACAGAATTACAACAAATGGTAGCATCCTGGGGTCACAAAGTCTCCAAATCAACCATCAGGCGCTGTCTACACGCCAACAAGCTGTTTGGGAGGCATGCACGGAGAAAACCTTTCCTCACTCACAATCATAAACGCAAGCGTCTGGAGTTCGCCAAACGGTATTGGGGCTTCAACTGGGACCGTGTGCTTTGGTCAGATGAGACCAAGATTGAGCTTTTTGGCAACAAACACTCTAAGTGGGTCTGGCGTACCACGAAAGATGCGCATGCTGAAAAGCACCTCATACCCACTGTGAAGTATGGGGGTGGGTCAGTGATGCTGTGGGGCTGTTTCACTTCCAAAGGCCCTGGGAACCTTGTTAGGGTGCATGGCATCATGAATGCTTTGAAATACCAGGACATTTTAAATCAAAATCTGTTGCCCTCTGCCCGAAAGCTGAAGCTGGGTCGTCACTGGGTCTTTCAGCAAGACAATGACCCTAAACATATGGCCAAATCTACACAGAAATGGTTCACCAGACACAAAATCAAGCTCCTCCCATGGCCATCTCAGTCCCCTGACCTCAACCCCATTGAGAACCTGTGGGGTGAGCTGAAAAGGAGAGTACAGAGGAGAGGACCCAGGTCTCTGGATGATTTAGAGAGATTCTGCAAAGAGGAATGGCTGAAAATCCCTCTTTCTGTCTTTGCCCATCTTGTGAAACATTATAGGAGAAGATTAGGTGCTGTTTTGTTGGCAAAAGGGGGTTGTACAAAATATTAACACCAGGGGTGCTAATAATTGTGACACACATTATTTGATGTCAAATAATTATTTCTTTATGTGGGATTTTTTCCCCACTGAATAAATGCACTTGTATTGAAGGTTGGATTTTTCTCTTTTTTTCCATTAAGGTCCCATATTATTTAGAAAAAAAATAAAATAATTGGAAGCTAAAAAACACATCTCAACCAGGGGTGCCAATAATTATGGAGGGCACTGTATATATATATTAGGGTTGTCCCGATCCGATATTTGGATCGGATCGGCCGTCGATATTTGCCAAATAATGCGTATCGGCAAGGCATGGGAAAATGCCGATCCAGATCCAGTTTTTAAAAAAAACTCTGGTCCGTGTTTTCCAACGCACCGATTTAAATAATACATTCCACTCTTTTGCTGCTCCCCATACTCCGTTCCGCATTTTCCAGCACACCTTCAAAACATCTACAAGTCTGTGTTCTAACTGTTCAGACGGCCGTGTGAATTAAAAATTACGGTAAAAATGTCAGCTGTGTGGGATTATTTTACCCTACAAAACGAAAAAGATGAAGAGGTGGAGTGTAAAACATGCCACAATAAAGTCAAGCGTGGTGGTAAAGTTGTAAGACATTTTAATGACTCTTTAGAGTGAGAGGCTTTTTAGCGCTCATCATAGATGAACACAGGAGCAGGCTGACACCTGAGAATCTTGAAGTGCTTGTCTTTGTTAGAAAGAATCTCCCCATTATGCTCGGACTTCAATTGTTTGCCCCCCCCCACTGACTGGGGCAAACAATTGAAGGGAGTGTGTAGATATTAAAAAAAAATTTTTTTTTAAAGTTTACACTTGTTTAAGAGCAAGTATTGATGCTGAGTTATAGACATTTCATCCCACTCAGGTTGTTTGTGTGTTTTGCTTTTTTAATAATGTTTACAGCATTATTTGCACTTTACTCTGTTCACTTTTCTACTGTTTAATGATGCCCTTTCTGTTTGTCATGTGTAATGTTTGATATTTTGTGTTTATACTTGAATACCAACTATTGTGTATTATTCAAACTCACCTAATTCAGCTGGCTAGTTGTTATCAGGAGTACTAAAATCCTTTCCAACATGAATCTGACAACTAAGTAGGCTAAATAACTTTAAATTGCAATACATGCTCGGATAGGCCAGCTTCGAATCGGAAGCGCAAAAACAATATCGGCATCGATCGGGACATCATATATATATATATATATATATATATATATATATATATATATATATATATATATATATATATATATATATATATATATATATATATAACAACTTGGTGTTATAGGTGACAAAGTATACAATTATTAATTTGTTTAACAATTTCAGCTTTTTCCAGCCTAAATTTTACTCGATTTCGGATCGAAAAGAAAGTCAGTGGTATCGCACATCACTACTTAAAAGTGAAGCAAACAAGTAAAGGGGAGGTTAGATTATTGTCATTAATTTAATATATTAGGGACTTTTTAATCATCACACAAATCCGTTTTTTTTTTTTTAGGTTGCTGGTCGTAAAGGATTCCCTCATGTGGTTTATGCGAGACTGTGGCGGTGGCCCGATCTACACAAGAACGAATTAAAACACGTCAAATATTGCCAGTATGCCTTTGACCTCAAATGTGACAATGTTTGTGTCAACCCATACCACTATGAGAGAGTGGTCTCACCAGGCATCGGTATGTACACACACAACTTGGTGATCAGAGTTTTTTTTAAATCATTGGACACATATAACATTCATATTAATATTTTTCGCAGACCTCTCAGGACTAACACTCTCAAGCTCAGGTAAGTTCTTCCATATTAAACAAGTTGTATTAAACAGAGACAAGCTTAAGTGTACTTGTTGTTATCGCCTCCAGGTCCTCTCATGGTGAAGGACGAGTATGACTACGACAACCAGCAGTCTCACCCCAGCTCTGAAAGCCACCTGCAGACCATCCAGCATCCTCCATCCAGGCCCGGCCCACAAGAAGCCTTCAGCAGCCCAGCGTTACTCCCTCCACCCGAGGGCAGCAGCTCGGCTTCCACGTCCGCCTTCTCCTCTATAAGCGCCGGACCCTCTAGTGAGTCGCCTCAATGTCCAAACACGTTAATGATGGAGCTTTATTAATTATTATATCCTTTTTATTTATTTATTTTTTTTACAGATTCCAACCCCAACTGGAGTAGAAACAGCAGCTTCCCCCCTGCGGTGCCTCCGCATCAAAATGGACATCTCCAGCACCATACACCCATGCCTCACACGGGACATTATTGTACGTATATAAGTTCTGTATTTACACTCTTTGTCAGCTATTGATCTTATTGCAATATATTTAGTATGCTAAGCTATACTGTCTTAAGTTAATATAACTGACATATATCAACATTACCACCCTCTTCCCCTTTCTAATGTGTTCGTGCAGGGCCTGTCGGCAATGAAATAGCATTCCAGCCCCCTATATCCAACCACCCAGGTGAGTTACCGTAAATACGACAATTAACGCCTCGAGTCAAATACCTGCCAATTATACTGTGGTCGCCGGGTGCTTGGTACACAAAAACGAATAATTAGCAGGGTCTTTAAGGATGTAACAATATGAATATTCCGATTAATAATTACTATTATTTATTATTATTAATAATTGTTGAATGCGCTGAAAAAGTACACACTAAAACAAAATCAATCAATCAGTCAAAGTTTAGTTGTGTAGCCCTTAATCAGAAATGTCTCAAAAAGGGCTGCACAAGCCACAACGACATTGTCGGCTCAGATCCCACATCCGGGCAAGAAAAAACTCAACCCAATGGGGACAACGATAAACCTTGGAAGGGACAGCTGATGTGGGCATCCCCACCTGGGTGACTGCTGCAATGGATGCTGAGTGGATAAAGTTAATAATGTGTCATATTATTGTTATTTGAATGTGTAAATATTAGGGCTGTCAAACCATTTAAATATTTAATCACGGTTAATCGCATTTTGTTTTATAGTCAACTCAAAATTAATCCCAATTAATGACGGATAGGTATATTTTTTCATCATTAATAAGTGTACCCTAGACCAGTGGTTCTCAACCTTTTTTCAGTGATGTACCCCCTGTGAACATTTTTTTAATTCAAGTACCCCCAAATCAGAGCAAAGCATTTTTCGTTGAAAAAAAAGAGATAAGGAAGTAAAATACAGCACAATGTCATCAGTTTCTGATTTTCTTAAATTGTGTAACAGTGCAAAATATTGCTCATTGTAGTGGTCTTTCTTGAACTATTTGGAAAAAAAGATGTAAAAATAACTAAAAACTTGTTGAAAGATAAACAAGGGATTCAATTATAAATAAAGATTTCTAAACATAGAAGTAATCAACAACATAACGTGTCCTCTTTGGGGATTGTAATAGAGATCCATCTGGATTCATGAACTTATTTCTAAACCTTTCGTCACCAAAAAAGAAATATTTAACATTAATATTTATGGAACATGTCCACCAAAAAATCTAGCTGTCAACACTGAATATTGCATTGTTGTATTTATTTTCACAGTTTATGAACTAACATTCGTATTTTGTTGAAGTATTATTCAATAAATATATTTATAAAGGATTTTTGAATTGTTGCTATTTTTTAAATATTTAAAAAAAAAATCTCACGTACCCCTTGGCATACCTTCAAGTACCCCAGGGGTACGCGTACCCCCATTTGAGAACCACTGCTCAAGACAGATCATTTTCAGGGGGGTGTGGTTTCATATTGCTGCATGACAATTTTTTAACCTTCCCTATTAATTAATAAAATATAATATTGAGTCTGCTAATCCTTCTGTAATTGAAAACTCGACCAGAACATGTTATACAAGAATTTACACAATATTTCAGTGTCTTGACATGTTTTGATTTGTTTGCAATAGAAAAATAATCCTTTCTTGTCGGGAGAACAACTTTCCATGGCTTTGAACCTGATAGTTCTATAATGTAGACTTTCCGTTGTCCATTTCTGCTTGCTTGTGGCTTATCAGTAACAAAGAACTGCAGTCAAGTTCCCCCTTTACGGAATGGCAGAATGGTCAAAAGGGAAGTGTTCGCGTTAATTGGCTGCTAAAAAAATGAGTGCCGTTATTGAAATTTATAGTTAACGTGTTATTGCGCTAACTTTGACAGCCCTAGTAAATATGTTTTGTCTTTTTCCTTTTTAATTTGTAAAGGTTTTAGAGCAGGGATATAAAACTCGCGGCCCGCAGGGTTTAAGCCGGCCTGCAAGATGAGTTTGCTAAGTGTAAAAATTAGCTGCATTTTTAGATGAAAGAAATTGCTGCAAATACATTGTTTTTTGGCCCCATCATTTTCACAAAATTTCTCTGTCAAAAAGCGAAAAGTGAATGCAGTGTTACTAAAAAAATGATCATCCTCCTATTTATTCACAGGAGTCAATGGGAAACCACATATTTGTGGGCAAATTTTCTCTGTAATATGCATCAAAAAACAAAGCTACGCTCAGAATCACGCACAAGCATATGTTTAGTATCCTGAGATTGTCTACCACTGAAGATGTTACACCTGATATTGATGGACTTGTGAAAGCTAAAAGATGCCAGGTTTCAGCAGTAAAATTGGTTACGCCACTTAAAATGCTGCATGAGACATTGCACCTTGATATAGTTCTGTGAAAAGGATTGTCTCCTGTGGATATTTAAAGAGAGTGAACAGTGTGTGAGAGATTTACTGCAATACTGTCAGTCTCTGACGTTTATACATTTGATTTGTTGAAATTGTTCATGCATTGCACAGCTTTTATTTTTCTATCAATACACAGTGATGTCTACAAGGCAGGGAGTAACTCAACCCTCCTAAATAGTTTTTAATTCCGTTTGTATAGTTTGTTGCGACGGGACAGGATTAATATGTAGAAATGACAAATGAGGTAGTTGATACATAGAATACTTTTTATTTATTTTGTATTTTATTCAACCCCAAATACTGTACAGTAGGTTGTGACTTACAGTTTATTAGTTTTGTAGATACACAGAGATAAAGTCCAAGTTCATTGTGTTCTTCCGTGTTTTTGAAACGGCACCATTTTTAAAAAAATATATTTTTCAACTAACTTGAAGTGTTTTGTCAAAATGATTATTTGTGATACATACATCATCAGAATGTGCTTGTTCTATTTTGGGTCAAGGTAAAAGAAGCAAAACAATCTGAAGTTGTCGCAGTTGTATTTTTAGATAATCAGGATTTTACCAGTCCGGCGCACATAGGAATAGATTTTCCCTCATGCTGCCCCTGAGCTAAAATGAGTTTGACACCCCTGTTTTAGAGTGTTTTATTAATGATACCGTATTTCCTTGAATAGCATGTGATATGCGCCTGCCTTGATTAACGGCCGGGTAAAACTCGCTCCCCAAATTAATAATCGCATGCTTACTTTTACCGCCTGGTCAAAATTGTGACGTTATGAGGGACCCTTCTCCTACCGTCATTTCAAAACGGTGGAGGAGGTTGTTTTTTTTTGCTCTTACTCTGTGTAAACCAGGGGTCTTGTTCCACAGCCACACAGATCACACTAATGGTTGCGATACAAAACAACTTCAACACGCCCACCAACACGCGCCACAATGCAATGCATCCACGACTCCTGGCTAAACCGTCCATACACCCGCTGGCACCACCAATAATACTCTTTTTACATTTTGTACATTAAATAATAACTAGGTTTTAGTAATATTGCTATTACAAGTGCTAACGCAGACAATGTATTTATTGCGATGACATTGAGTGGTCTGCTGTTTCCTTGCTTTCCTGCTCCTTGGAAGTTTATTGTAGATCATAAATCATGCCTCTCACCTGGACAGAAGAAGGCTGAAGACGAATTCCGACAAGTTAGTCTACTTTGACATCCAATTTAGTCCCAGAAATGGCGAGAACAACACAAAAAGACGCTTGGTTACCCTCACCCCCTTCTTCCCGAGGATTATGAGTCATTCTTCATCTAAATGGGAATACATAAACAATTAAGTAGTCTGCAACCTAATGACAGCAGACCTTGTACAGTAAGTGATGTATTATTAGGGTTGTTGGCTCTCATAAAGTCTGCAGTGAGCTGGAATTGGTGATGAAGAAAAAAAAACGAACGTTGTGATATGTTTTTGAAATGTATGTTTAAAATGATCAAAATATGTAAATATTAAATGTGATGAATGTTCCTGTTACTAGGGGTGTTTCTCATAGTCATCATTGTCACTGTCAAAGACCTCCCACTGGGGTGAGTTTTAACTTGCCCTTATGTGGACTCTACCGACGATGTTGAGGTTTGTGCAGCCCTTTGAGACACTTGTGATTTAGGGCTATATAAATAAACATTGATTGATTGATTATTGGTATCGAAAGAATATACTGTATGTATCCCACAATGGGAAAATTATGTGGTTGCAGAATCAGAAAGTGCTCAAAAAATAAGGTAAAACAAGAGGAAAACAATAAAAAAAACATAAAGGAGTATATAAAAGAACCCAGAGCTGCTGCAACAAGCTGCTGCAACAAGCTGCCACTTCTTACAAAGTAAAACAGTGAGAATCAAAAATAACTTATAAATAACACATATTGTGCACACACCAATTGTTTTAAATTATACGTCACTTTTGTAAAAAACAGCCTGTTTAATTTTTGCCCGCTTCCAATTTGTAAGGCTAGTCAAGTTTATTTATAGAGCACAATTTGTGCACAAGGCAAGTCAAAGTGCTGTACAGAAAATGAAAAGAAACATCCATCCATCCATTTCCCACCGCTTATTCCCTATTGGGGTCGCGGGGGGCGCTGGCGCCTATCTCAGCTACAATCATAGAAATAATAATTCAAAGTAAAACATAAAATAAAATAATTATAATTTAAATTAAAATCAAAGAATGTAGGTAAAATACTTTAAATTTGCATATTCACAATTCATTTAAATTATTTTCAGCCTGGTTGACAATCCGCTGCAAAAGTCCCCCGCAACTCCTAACCTGTCAGCTGATTTAACAGGGTTGTTTTTTTTCCCCACACAGCTCCAGAATATTGGTGCTCAATTGCGTACTTTGAGATGGATGTTCAAGTCGGTGAGACGTTTAAGGTGCCCTCCACGTGCCCGATAGTGACCGTGGACGGCTACGTGGACCCCTCTGGAGGCGATCGCTTTTGTCTGGGTCAGCTGAGCAACGTCCACAGGACGGAGAACATAGAGAGGGCCAGGTACTTTGCTGCTTTCACATAGATCACAAAAAACAAATACACAGTAATAAGCTCCTTATATAATTTTTTTTGTTTGTTTCTTAGGCTTCATATTGGCAAAGGCGTGCAGTTGGAGTGCAAAGGTGAAGGAGACGTGTGGGTGCGCTGTTTGAGTGACCATGCAGTCTTTGTGCAGAGTTATTACCTAGACAGAGAGGCGGGACGGGCACCCGGGGACGCCGTCCACAAGATCTATCCCAGCGCTTACATCAAGGTAGCGCATGAGAAACATAATTGCGTGATCCCCACAGCCTTTTGAACCTATCATATCTGATACAACTCAATGAATGAGTGTTTGTCCCGGCCTCCTCCAGGTCTTCGACCTGCGTCAGTGCCACAGGCAAATGCAGCAGCAGGCAGCCACAGCTCAAGCGGCTGCTGCGGCTCAGGCAGCAGCGGTGGCCGGGAACATCCCCGGGCCTGGCTCCGTGGGCGGCATTGCTCCGGCCATCAGTAAGTCTTGGAACTACTGTAGATCAGTCTAATTATCTTCAGTGTTTGTTCTTTATAAAGTCTACCGTATTTTTTGGATTATAAATCGCTCCGGTGTTTAAGTCGCACCGGCCAAAAATGCATAACAAAGAAGGAAAAAAAACATATATAATTCGCATTTTTGGGGGAAATTTATTTGATAAAATCCAACACCAAGAATAGACATTTGAAAGGCAATTTAAAATAAATAAAGAATAGTGAACAACAGGCTGAATAAGTGTACGTTATATCAGTGGTCCCCAACCTTTTTGTACCCGTGGACCGGGGGGCGGGGGGTCTTTTTTAAAAATTATTATTATTACTATTATTATTATATTTTTTTTCTTTGTCATGAAAAAGGGACGTTTTTGTCATGAAAAAGGGAGGTTTTTGTGGTTGGTGCACTAATTGTAAGTGTATATTGTGCTTTTTATGTTGATTTAATTAAAAAAAAATTTTTTTTTTAATTTTTTTTTAAAGAAAAATGAATACAAAATTCTTCTGCGGCCCGGTTGTTGGGGACCACTGCATTATATGACGCATAAATAGCCAACTGAGAATGTGCCTGATATGTTAACGTAAAATATTATGGTAAGAGTCATTTTATTAGCTATAACTTATAGAACATGCTATACGTTTACCAAACAATCCGTCACTCATAATCGCTAAATCCCATGAAATCTTCTTCCTCGGTGTCGCTTCTAAACAACTCTGCCAACTCCAAAGGGAGACAATGCGCTGCTTCCTCTTCTATCGGTACACCTAGTCTCTTCCGTGAATGAAATGAATAATATTATTTGATATTTTACGGTAATGTGTTAATAATTTCACACATAAGTCGCTCCACAGTATAAGTCGCACCCCCGGCCAAACTTAGATAGATTAGATAGTACTTTATTTATTCCGTCAGGAGAGTTCCTTCAGGAAAATTACAATTTTCAGCACAATCCCATTCAAGATCAGACAAACATTAAAGGGAGACAGAACAGGATCGCTGACGGGTCTGCCGGCTTCCAGCGCCCCTTACAAAAAAAGATGAGATACAGGTAAACAAGGTGGGGGAGAAAAAAATAGAAGATAAAATAAAAAAATAAAATAAAACATCGGTCTTAGCCTGGGCCCTGGAGAGGGGGTGCAGACTGAGGCTAAGGGAAAAAAACAACAACTCATAGCCATAGTACACATCCCTCTTACATGCGTGTAAGAGGGAAACATCAAACATCAAAGAACACAGAGGACATTAAAGACATTAAAGCAGCAGATACAACCAGACACTTCTACATACAGCTATGAATAAAAAGTAAAAGAAACATATCCACTGTGGTGGCCTCTGCGGTGTTCCACGCCATCGTCCGCTGTGGTGGAGGGAGGATGGCCAGAGACAGGAGTAGACCCAACAAAGCAACCAGGACAGCCGACTCCACTCTCGGCCAGTGTCCAGTCCGCATGGATGAGCGAGGATACGTCCAAGGTGACTGAGGTGTCCGACACCTGCTCACCCAGCCAAGACACCGCGAAGCCTCTCCGTCCCAGCGCTCAGTGCTAGCTCGCAAGCCCTGTCCCCTCATCCGCATCTCCTCCAGTCCCTCCAAAGCGACTCCGGTGTGGCAGAGACCCAGCAGCTGGTCTCCATGGCCAAAAGGCTCCCGGGAGGCAGATGCAGAAGTCCACAAAAAAAGCACCACAGAGGTCACGAAAGTGACACCCCTTGTCACACAGTCCCAAAGGGTCCCGGACCAAAAGGCAAAAAAATATAATAACACATGAAAACAAGAGGGAAACACAAAAGGATGACACAAGAGCACAGAGCTCCTGCCTACAGCAGCCACTACAGCAGAGCCATCTTGGGAAAAAAAAAAAAAAACTATGGAAAGAACTGCGACTTACAATCCGAAAAATACGGTACTTAATTTTCATCCATAACCGTAAATAGCATTTCAGCTCAGTTGCTCAGGGTGAACCTCTAGGCTCAATGCAAAGTCCCCTTCTGTTGATCAACCACATGCTATCAATTAAAAAAAAAAATCGATATTACAGAAATATAGACAGAGAAAATCTTGGTCAAACCCTAAATGTTTAACATTGAAGTGCAGAAGAGATGAATACACACAACTCCCCATGTTACAAATCTTCAGTTTGATCAATCAATCAATCAATCAATGTTTATTTATATAGCCCTAAATCACAAGTGTCTCAAAGGGCTGCACAAGCCACAATGACATCCTCGGTTCAGATCCCACATCAGGGCAAGGAAAAACTCACAACCCAGTGGGATCTCAATGAGAATGACTTTGAGAAACCTTGGAGAGGATTACAGATGTGGGTGACCCCCCCACCTCTAGGGGAGACCGGATGCAATGGACGTCGAGTGGGTCTAGCATAATATTGTGAAAGTCCAGTCCTTAATACAGCTTAGTTTTTTGTATCAGTGACTTTGTACATTTGAAATAGTAGGGGAAAAACACCTGGAATTATTAAACAAAAAAAAACTTAAATATATGGCTGGTTGTACATTTTTTATTCAGACTTGGACCAAATTGTGATATATTGTTCCAGTTCCATTAGGTGTAGCTTTTGACCCTTTTGCTGTTTGTGGAGATACAACATGGACAGGGAGATGAGGGAGAGCAGCGGGTGGCACATTGCTCTTGTCTGATTGTGTCCTTTTTTTTTTTTTTGTCCAGGTTCTGGATTCTTGTTCCAGTTTGCATTATTGGCTCAAACTAACTTTGTCTTTAAATGTCTCCTGTCGTCCTCTTTTTCCCGCAGGTCTGTCTGCGGCCGCAGGCATCGGCGTCGACGACCTTCGCCGGCTGTGCATCCTGCGCATGAGCTTTGTCAAGGGCTGGGGGCCCGACTACCCCCGACAAAGCATCAAAGAGACGCCCTGCTGGATCGAGATCCATCTACACCGCGCACTGCAGCTCCTGGACGAGGTCCTGCACACAATGCCCATCGCCGACCCGCAGCCTCTCGACTGAGTCTCAAGACGTGAGCTTGTCCAAAAACTTTTTTTTTTTTAATATCGGGACTGTCCTGGTAGGGCAGAGGAGAGGACTGCACGGCCACAGGGACAACAAGAGCTGGACCAGGCGGTATGATTAGAAGCGAGGACACTGTATAGCCCGGTTAAGCTTACCGAGTGGGAACGCGTGGCTGCAGTACACTGACAACCAGTATTTTCTTCTCTATGTGAGAAATCGCTCAATGCTAGGGCTAGGCGATATGAGAAAAAAAAAAAAAAGCACTTTTTTTTTTTTTGATTAAAGCTGATTGTCCCGTGCAGGATTATACAGAGTACCGCATCCCTACTGTTTGCTACTGCCGTATCTTGTAACAAACATTTCCAACATGTTTGTTTGAGGTAATACATGCCAACAGATGACAACTATAATTTTGTTCATATCCATATTTGTGTTTACTAGAGGTGCAGCAGTACAGGTAACCCACGTTGAGGTCCGTACCTGGTCTCAGAGTCACGGTTTGATTCTTTTTCGGTACGTTTTGTGGGGGTAATGAGAACAACTTTTTCGCCTTTCAAAAGTTATTTTGTTTTTTTTGCTCGCCATGACAAACATTCTGCAGTTAACAAAGTATGATTGGCGTAGTGAACACTATAAGACTTGTATTTCAAGTTAACGTTTACTAAACAACACTTTCAAATGGCTGCGATGAGGTGGCGACTTGTCCAGGGTGTACACCGCCTTCCGCCCGATTGTAGCTGAGATAGGCACCAGCGACCCCGAAGGGAATAAGCGGTAGAAAATTGATGGATGGACTTTCAAATGGTAAATTACTGTTTTTATTCTTTAAAGGCCTACTGAAATGAGATTTTCTTATTTAAACGGGGATAGCAGGTCCATTCTGTGTGTCATACTTGATCATTTCGCGATATTGCCATATTTTTGCTGAAAGGATTTAGTTGAGAACATAAACGATAAAGTTCGCAACTTTTCGTCGCTAATAAAAAAGCCTTGCCTTTACCGGAAGTAGCAGATGATGTGCGCGTGACGTCACGGGTTGTAGGGCTCCTCACATCCTCACATTGTTTACAATCATAGCCAGCAGCAGCTAGAGCTATTCGGACATAGGAAGCGACAATTTCCCCTTCAATTTGAGCGACAATGAAAGATTCGTGGATGAGGAAATTTAGAGTGAAGGGCTAGAAAGAAAAAAAAGTTAAAAAAAAAAAAGGCGATGGCAGTGGGAGCAATTCAGATGTTATTAGACACATTTACTAGGGTAATTCTGCAAAATCCCTTATCTGCCTATTGTGTTGCTAGTGTTTTAGTGAGATTAAATAGTACCTGAAAGTCGGAGGAGTGTGGCCATGGGTGTGTTGACGCCAGAGTCTCTGAGGGAAGTCACGCAGCGGCAGCAGGACGGAAGCTCCGCTGATGTCTCCGGTAAGAGCCAACTTATTACCACAATTTTCTCACCAAAAACTGACGGTTTAGATGTGGTCGGGATCCATGTTCGCTTGACCGCTCTGATCCATAGTACAGCTTCACCTTTAGGAATTTTAAACAAGGAAACACCGGCTGTGTTTGTGTTGCTAAAGGCTAAAAGCTTCCCATCTCCATCTTTCTTCTTTGACTTCTCCATTATTAATTGAACAAATTGCAAAAGATTCAGCAACATAGATGTCCAGAATACTGTGTAATTATGCGACTAAAGCAGACTACTTATAGCTTGGATCGGGCTGGAAAATAATGTCCGCTACAACCCGAGACATCATCATACTGCGACGTTTTTCAACACGACACTTCGGGAAATTTAAAATTGCAATTTAGTAAAGTAAAAAGGCCGTATTGGCATGTGTTGCAATGTTAATATTTCATCATTGATATATAAACTATCAGACTGCGTGGTCGGTAGTAGTGGGTTTCAGTAGGCCTTTAATTCCTTATCAGTAGTTCTCACGCACTGATATATACAAGCGGTGACCCAGATTGTGGAGTTTTTAAAACCAAAATACTGTACCTCATACTGAATGAAAATACATTAAAGTGCAGTTTGAAATTGAGGCACTGTAAAATTATATATATCAGCACACAAAGTGTTTCTCTGCAAAGTTTTTAGTACCTGTTATATCAGAGGAGTGAAATCTTTGCAGGCACATAAACAAAAAGTCTGATTTAAAATAATTTAGATATAAAAAAGCCTTTTCTGATTAAATTAGCGGGTGTGTGCATTCTCCCAGTGGGGACCAATACAGTCACATAGACGTTTAGAGCATTCAGGGCAGGATTACTGGTCAGCTGCAGGAGACGGTGAAACTAAAGTCTTTGCTCCTTTTGAATGTTGTTTCAACTTCTATGCTAGTGTTAATCATATGTCTTTATTTTGTTCTGGTGGGCTGCACTTCCAGCTGTGTCAGGGGGAGGCACATCGCTGATTGAACGTTAATTACGCCTTGACAAGCCTCACTTTGGCGACGGTGGAACGGGAGGTGGAGCATACACACGCAAACTTACACAATCACACATAGGATCGCGGTCGACAAAGATGGATTGTTTTGTGCAGGATTATACCAAGCATTGTTGCTTCCCTACTGTTGACTACTGCCGTAACTTGTAACATACGTAATCGAATAAATATGCTACCATCTGATCACCGGGATCCAACTCAAATTAATCCCGGACATATAATCGCCCAGCCCTAGTTTACACTAGCGTAAGTAAGTCCACTATTTATTCAAATTTAAGGTGCTGCACAAACGATTCCCAAACGGTCTTTTTTTCTCTCCGCTATGTGGACATTTCATGTATTTAATATTTAAACTGTGCAGAGCCCCTGTTTTGAACTTTTTAATGAGACTGCTTGGTTTCTGCTGGACTAGTGCTCCTCATCCTCATCCTCATCCTCCTCCACCGGCTCTCATATGGCTTCATGTAAGTTTTTCATCCTCCTCCTCTTTGCTGTCACATCAGGATGTTACTCTTGTGTATTGTTTGAATGCTGGTTGGTTTTGGAAGTTTTTTTTATGATTTTTGAGACATGCTAATAACCCAACGCCTGGGCCGTGGACCTTTTTCAAACTGTACATGTTTTAAACTGATATTCTCATCTAGACAGGCCTGATGGTCACATGATCGTCATCTTTTAAATGATATCTCTTTTAAGCACTTGTGCATAGTCTCGCTAAATGCTACAGTATTGGACAAAATGCATCATGTGCTAACTCGCCCTGATAGCTCATAACATCCCAAAAGCTGCGAGAGGAAATGCAAGCCATGTTGATGCTAAATGCAGTCATTTCAGTGATAGTCTTTATTGCACATAGTAGTATTGATAAAATAGCGGCAATTCTTGTATTTTCTCTTTTTTTAAATGCTCTAGCCATCAGCCGCCACATAACTTCCAGCATCTGAAATACATAACAAATCTGGATTATGGCACTGTTAATATGTTTGAATAAAAATGTAATGGGCTAACATGATTGGTTTTAGGTGGAGTTTGTACACAGGAGACTCAAGGCGTTGAACAAGAAAACGTTTATTACTGCAAAGACAAAGTCACAAAAACAAACAAAAAAACCCCACTAAAAAGAAGCTAGCCTGAGCTGAGATCTGAAATATTCAGAAAAAACGAACTACATGTGTCTTTTTTTTTTTCGTTTAAAGTTTCTATAGTCAGCAATACGACACACTAAATAAATGGGAACATCTTTTATAAATATAAAAGTCCTTGTTTTTATACAAAATGCAACGATACAAATCACCCTACACGCTCGCCATATTGAAAAGATATATATTTACTGTATATATATATATATATATATATATGAGAAAAAAACGGCACACGGAAAGAAAGACATGAAATCTGTGTGTATATATTATGTCAGATATTATACAGGATCAAAAGAAGACAGGGGATGGGGGTAATAACCAAATCAAATGATCAGGACAAATAAATAAACCGTAAGTTCAGGGTATTTACATTTGTGTCTCAAATGAAGAAAAATAAGCCTCTAAACGTCACTGCCAAAATGCTTGTGCTTGCATTCGAGCGTGCTACAGATGGCCACAACTCACTAAGACAGTCCAATGGCACTTGAAATCATAAAACGGATCACAGGATTCAGAAACACAAAACAACTTATGAGGAATAGGGAAACAAACCTGGAAACAAAATGACTCATTGATGGTTTCTGTACAATTAAAAATAAGCCTTAGGGGTAATCTGTCACATGATATAATAAATATTAATCCAGTCAGGATCAATTTCATGCTGCCGTCCTTACAACAAAATCCCTCTAATGGAGCGTGTCTGTCTGAAGTACGCCGTAAACCCAAAAGTCAGCCGGGTTTTGGAGGGGGGGAGAAAAGGCACTGGAGTCTTGCTATGGGTCAAATGAAGCTGCTGTAAGAAAGCACTTTTTTATGCTCAGAGATTCTCTTAGCACAGACCGCTCTGACAAGGGAAAAAAAACATCTGTTTTAGTGACAACAGACAGAAAAACATGTGTCGGCAGCATTATCATCACTCCTGTCTGAGGCTTTTCGAGAAGCAGAAATAAAAATCACCGTCTGGCACTATTGTGTATCAAAGTAAATAAATTATAAAAATCTAGCAGCACAGACCAGAAAGCACTTGATCCCAAAGCACATCCATACGATTTGAAGAAAGCAAAGCCATTTTTCCCCATAATTAGGCACAAATAACAAGTTTACCATCTATGTGTTGTGTGGATTTATACAACAGAAGGGAGGTGAGAGTTACATTACAAACCACAACGCAGATCCACGTCGCTTTTCTGAAGATTCATCGACAGACTTTTTTTTTTTTTTTTTTTGAGGAATAAGGCAAAGATCCAGTGCAGTCCATTCTGACACATACCTTGACCTCCTTAAGGGGCCAACTCAGTAGAGCATGTAAACAAAAAGAAAAGCCTTACACCTGGTCCTTCTGTACAGTAGCGCTGCACTTTTTCATTCCTTAAAACAGTACCACCGACTGTATGGCGTGGGCATGTGGAGCCAAACACAATAAATATCAATAAATAAAATGCAGGGAAATGGTGCAGACCATTTAAAAAAATTAAAATAAAAAAATCCTATTTAAGAGGAATAATCTCAGTAGTGTCCACAACGTAAGAAGGGTTTGACAGTTCAAGTGTAGATGGTACAGTAGTTGTTTTTTTTTGTTATTTTTTTAAAACCCTTTTTCAGTCTACTTACATCAGCTACCTTGGAAACAATCACACCCATTGAAAGCAACACATAGATGTAGTGTAGAAGCGTTATATATAGATTCTATACATATATATCTAGATTTATATATCTCTTTGAATATCAGAAAATATCTACTTTGGGTCCACTGTACAAAGATGACCAAAGTGGGGAAGGATAGGGAGGCGACCAAAACAAACAAAACAAAAAAAGAGGAAAATAATGTTTTTTGTTGTGTAGTTTGTGTGTGCAATAGGGTTTGGACAGACTGTGCTGCACGTGTCAAAAGGGGGCTGGCACCACTGGCTTGAGGTAGGGTGACTGATGTGTTCGCACAACACACACACACATTTAAAAAAAATAGAGCGGAGCGACACACACTTCACCCAAAACAAAGGCTTGCACACAACAAAAGGCCTCAACACGGCAGAGTGGGGGGCGGGGGTTGAATAGACTGTGGGAGTGCAGGGGGACTAAAAGGGGGAACAGGAGGTACAGTATTGTGAGAGTAGGGTAGGGACATTTTGGTGGAAAAGTGAAATACAGTACAGCGAGAGACAGTAATGGTGCCTTAGGGGAGGGAAGAGTGGGCGTAGGAGCAGGACATGGGACTAAAACCATACTTGCCAACCCTCCCGGATTTTCCGGGAGACTCCCGAAATTCAGCGCCTCTCCCAAAGTCCTCCCGGGACAAATTTTTCCCCGAAAATCAGGCGTAGCTAGAGGGGGCGTGGCCTCCAACTTCGGACAGCCTGTTTTCACGTCCGCTTTCCCACAATATAAAAATTGTGTCTGCCCAATGACGTTTTAACTGTAGAATGATCGAGGGCTAGTCATTGGTTTCTTATGTGGGTTTATTGTTAGGCAGTTTCATTAACGTCCTCCCAGCGCAGTAACAACACACAACAACAGCAGTCACGTTTTTGTCTACCGTAAAGCAGTTTGTCTGCCGTAAACAGCAATGTTGTGACACTCTGAAACAGGACAATACTGCCATCTACTGTACATGCACCAGAACACCTCCAGGCAACTTCAACCCTTTACTAATACCCTCCTCAATTCCCATCCCATCTCCCCGGATTGTAAATAACCTAATGTAAATAATCGAATGTACTTCTAATGTATATACTTGTTCTTATGCTATCTGAACTCACTATGTTCTCTGCTCGCTGTACATATCCTACACTGTTTCGATGTCCATTTCTCTGTTGATGCAATTGTTGATGACTGAAGTACTGATATCAACCAAAGCTCCTCAGCCCACCCCCTGGATTGTAAATAATGTAAATAATTCAATGTATAGACTATAATGATTATTAATATTATGTATTATGCTGATAGTAAATACTTGTACCATGAATTGATTAACGTGGATCCCGACTTAAACAAGTTGAAAACTTATTCGGGTGTTCAATTCTACGGAATATGTACTGAACTGTGCAATCTACTAATAAGTTTTACTCAATCATGCATATGTGACAATAACATCGATACAACAGCTGTAAATATACTCCTCCCCTCTTAACCACGCCCCCCCCCGAAATCGGAGGTCTCAAGGTTGGCAAGTATGACTAAAACACGGGTATGATCGAAATTTGTAGACAGCAGGGACAGGGCTAAAAGTGTAAAAAGAGATATAGTACTGCAAAGACGGACCAGGAGAAAATGTGTTGAGAGGATAAAGAAGCAGGACAATGGTTAGGAAAAGGCCACAGAGCAGGGACGAGACACGGGAGTGAAAGGAGGTGCTTGCTAGATTGAGAGATGTAAGAAGCTTAGCGGTGCTGATCCCGACAAAAGCAACAAGTGTGTCTGCGACTGCATCCCTTGGTCCAAACACCGATGAGCCAGCCCAAATCCAAGCCTATCCTGTGATCGGGGCGCCCCGAATAAAGTAAGCAGAGGGAAAAGAAGGGGGGGACACTGAGAACATCCCTATTTAAGGATAAGGCACTGTGATAAAGCCGAGGTACATGAAATCCCTGACATTCCTTTTGCTCCGCAACATGGCACAACAGCTATTGGCTCACCCTCAGCCGCCTCTCGTTGGGTTGGGTTTTTTTTTTTTTTTTTTTTTTTGGTCCTTTGCAAATGTAATAAATTTGATTGAGACAGAAAACTGCAAAAAACAGGGGAACATGTCCAGTAGGCTGATTTCTTCACGATTACGTGGACAAAGGCAAACGTTATGTACCGAGTGCATAATAAGTCTAGTGGTCAAGGTGTGGGTTTGTACAGCCGGGGTCCTCCTCCTATTTACAAGAGTAGCAGCGCACATATTCTTTAAGGGGTCCGTTTGACTGGGGGCTAAAAGCTTGACGTATTTACCATACGAAGGCTACCACCCCATCCTGGTTGGTTGAATGGCGTACGTAACCGCTACATACAATCGTCCAGAATAGTTCTTGTTCAGCATCTAATTCAACACAATGATAGCACCATGAGTTTTTGGGTTATACTATTTAAGAAGTACAGTAAATATGTACAGTGGGCCATTTGAGCTCAGAGACATCAGTAGTTTGGAGGATTTGTTAAACCCTGTTATTCTAGACCAACAGAGGCCTTCCATACTGTCCTCCTCCAGCAGACGCTGCTAAAAGCAAAGACTTACAACAGGAGACCACGTCCTGGCCGCAGTATCCGTGTGGACCAGAGTGCAGACAGAGACAAAAGAGATGTAAACATGGAGGCTGACAGAGAAGTGGCGGAGCCAGACAAGGTCAGACACGCCCTCTCACACCATCAAACCGAGGCGTAGGTGTTGCCCGTGGCGCTGCAGTGGCGTATTGTAGGGGTACCGGCCGAGGGGGTTAGGATGTGCTCGCTGTGGTCTTGGGGGGGCTGTGGCAGCGAGTGGAGGACGCCCGGCTGGACCACGCCCACCACGGGGTGCGACCCGTCGTCGAGGGCGCCGACCTGAATGACTTGGATCACCTCGTGTTCAGACTTCTCGCGTTTGGCAAGAGGCTCCCCGGACTCTTCCGACTCGTCGTCCAAATCGCTATCCAGTCCGCTTGTTTCATCTGCGGGTGGAGGAGGGGGAAGGAAAGAGTTGATAAAATAGACTTGTGCAGACATCCTGCGTCTTGGCTGGACGGTGCCATTTGACTTGTGGGGTGGAATAGAATGATCCGCATCAAAACATAGCACTCTAATAAAGAAATTATTGTCCACCCCTAACAAAAAAAAATTGTTTTAAGAAAAACAAAACTGTCTGCAGATGAAACAAAACAAAAAATAGAAATTTCTGTAAAAGTCCATTCATTCCTGCATTTCATCTTCAAAAATGTATTAGTTTGTGAAACTAATGTGATATAAACTCATTACATACAAAGTGAAATACCGTATTTCCTTGAATTGCCGCAGGGCATAAAGTAGGGGTCACCAACCTTTTTGAAGCCAAGAGCTACTTCTTTGGTACTGATTAATGCGAAGGGCTACCAGTTTGATACACACTTACAAAAATTGCCAGAAATAGCCAATTTGCTCAATTTACCTTTAATAAATAAATGTATGTATGTATGTATATATATATATATATATATATATATATATATAATATTACTTTTACGGAAGGTTTTTTGTTGAGAATAAATGATGAAAAATGACGTCCCACTGGGTCATCATTGTCACCGACGTCCCACTGGGTGTGAGTTTTCCTTGCCCTTATGTGGGCCTACCGAGGATGTTGTAGTGGTTTGTGTTGTGGTTTGTGCAGCCCTTTGAGACACTAGTGATTTAGGGCTATTTAGGTAAACGATTGATTGATTGATGAAAAAAACAATTGGTTTAAAAGAAGAGAAAACAGGGAAAAAAATGGAAACATAATTTTGACTCTATAAAATTCAAAATTCAACCAAAAAAAAGAAGAGAAAAACTAGCTAATTCGAACCTTTTTAAAAAAATTTTTAAAAAGAATTTATAAATGATAAATAATAAATGGGTTGTACTTGTATAGCGCTTTTCTATCTTCAAGGTACTCAAAGCGCTTTGACATTACTTCCACATTTACCCATTCACACACAGATGGAGGGAGCTGCCATGCAAGGCGCCCATCAGGAGCAAGGGTGAAGTGTCTTGCTCAGGACACAACGGACGTGACGAGGTTGGTACTAGGTGGGATTTGAACCAGGGACCCTCGGGTTGCGCACGGCCACTCTCCCACTGCGCCACGCAGTCCCTTATGGAACATCAGTAGTAATTTTTCCTGATTAAGATTAATTTTAGAATTTTGAAGACATGTTTTAAATAGGTTAAAATCCAATCTGCATTTTGTTAGAATATATAACAAATTGGACAAAGCAATATTTCTAACAAAGACATATCATTATTTCGTCTATATTTTCCAGAACAAAATATTTTAAAATAAATTCAAAAGACTTTGAAGTAAGAATTAAATTTGATTCTAAAGATTTTCCAGATTTGCCAGAATATTTTTTGGGGAATTTTAATCATAAGTTTAAAGAAAGATTTCACAAATATTCTTCGTCGAAAAAAGAGAAGCTAAAAATGAAGAATCAAATTAAAATGTATTTATTATTCTTTCCAATAAAAAAAAAAAATATTTTCTTGAACATTGATTAAAATTGGCAGGAAAGAAGAGGAAGGAATTTAAAAAGTAAAAAGGTATATGTGTTTAAAAATCATTTTTACGGTTGTATTTTTTTCTCTTTAAAATTGTCTTTCTGAAAGTTATAAGAAGCAAAGTAATAAAAATAAATGAATTTATTCAAACAAGTGAAGACCAAGTCTTTAAAATATTTTCTTGGATTTACAAATTCTTTTTGAGTTTTGTCTCTCTTAGAATTAAGAATGTCGAGCAAAGCGAGACCAGCTTGCTAGTAAATAAATCAAATTTAAAAAAAATAGAGGCAGCTCACTGGTAAGTGCTACTATTTGAGCTATTTTTAGAACAGGCCAGCGGGCGACTCATCTGGTCCTTACGGGCTACCTGGTTCCCGCGAGTGATAAGATCACGGGTACAAGCGGCCGAAATGAGTTTCCTCCGCTGGGTGGCGGAGCTCTCCCTTAGAGATAGGGTGAGAAGCCCTGCCATCCGGGAGGAACTCAAAGTAAAGCCGCTGCTCCTCCACATCGAGAGGAGCCAGATGAGGTGGTTCGGGCATCTGGTCAGGATGCCACCCGAACGCCTCCCTAGGGAGGTGTTTAGGGCACGTCCAACCGGTAGGAGGCCACGGGGAAGACCCAGGACACGTTGGGAAGACTATGTCTCCCGGCTGGCCTGGGAACGCCTCGGGATCCCCCGGGAAGAGCTAGACGAAGTGGCTGGGGAGAGGGAAGTCTGGGTTTCCCTGCTTAGGCTGTTGCCCCCGCGACCCGACCTCGGATAAGCGAAAGAAGATGGATGGATGGATGGATAGGCTCTCTCAGCCAAAAAGGTTCCCGACCCCTGCTTTAACCTTTGTTCTACTCATTAGCTCTTGGTTTTACGTGTTCACATCCAGCAAGGAGGTATGCCAATTCCCTGTGAGGTTAAAACAATTCCCTTTTTCTATCCAAATCCTTCTTCTCTTCTGTTCATCATTCCACTCTCGCTCTTTTCCTCACACTCTTGCTTCTAGTGTTTTGCATCTCCCCTCTCACTCCTGCTTCCCTTCTTTCATATTCCTGCTCTTGTCCCCACTACCAAACTCGTCACTTAAGAAAGATGCACCTACCTTTATCCATGTTGGAGAGCGTCAGGTTGTTGAGGCTGTCGAACTGGAAATGCAAAGCAAAATTGTTTTCAGAGTTCACCACTGAAATGAACCTAGATCCGAAAAATAGGTGTGTTGTAACAATACCTCGCCCATGACACCAATGGGCGTCTCCCCGGTCGCTTGGGCCACGCGGTGCTCCACCAGGTAGAACATGTACTCGTCGTAGAGCAGGCGGATCAGGTGAAAAGAACCGAAGCTGGCAGCACTGCGCAGGGTCAGGTCCCGGATCACCATAGAGCTAAAGACAAGTTCACAGTAAGCTTATTCTTAAAGAGGAACTGCACTTTTTTGGGGGATTTTTGCTTATTGGTCATAATCATTGTGAGGGACAAGAAGACAAATGTATTTTTTAAAGCAATCTAACTTTTCAATAAAAGTCTGCTTACAATGTAGTTCATGGGAGGTCCTCTATTCCCCCCTACAAAGCCCTCTAAATAAAAGTGCCAACAATACTCAATTTACATTTTGTGACCTGATTTTCACCCAAATAAGTGATATTGTTTACACATTTTTAGTGGCGCATTGTCACAGAGATAGGGGTGTAACGGTACACAAACATTTCGGTTCAGAGGTCACGGTTCGGTTCATTTCCGGTACAGTAAGAAAACAACAAAATATAAATTTTTTGGTTATTTATTTACCAAATTAGCAAAATCTTCCACCAAAAATATTTTACTTAGTGGAATATTTGATGTGAAGTAATGGGAACCTTGGATAGGTCAATAATTCATAATAACATTGATTTTGATTCAATATTATGTTTTGAGCAATGACAGTTTGAAAGAAAAAAAAAACAGCTTTGTTTTATTAGTCAACGTTGCAACTTTTTCTAAATTACTTTTAGCCTTTAAGCTTTTTTATTTAACTTTTTTTAATGTTTTTGTTTATTTTAATAGTATTTTTAGAATGTGCCGTGGACCTCTAAAACATTAGCTGTGGGCCGCAAATGGCTTCCGGGGCACACATTTGACACCCCTCCAATAAAAAATAAAATCTGATAAATCTATGGATAAAAAGCAGAGCCTGGCGACGCCTGCGCGTTTATCATAACTCTCTCGCTCTCTCCATCTCTGCCCCTCCCTCACAAATGATGCTGCGTACACAATTGGTTTTGTTTCCAACCCCTTCTTAAGCCTGAACGTACATTGAAAATACACGCAACCCTAATTTAAAATGCCGGACATTTGAGGCATTTAAAGAAACTCCACCCGGACAGCCCAGCAAAAGAGAACATTTCCGGTGAAAAGAGGAGGTATGGTCAGTCTATCGTAATCCGGTCGATGCTAGCTTACAATGCGTTTTGCCTCGGTGTGCATTGTTTACACAACTACCTAATATGTCCGTGTGGAAACTCGTTCGGTACACCTCCGACCAGAACCGAAACCCCCGTACCGAAACGGTTCAATACAAATACACGTACGTTACACCGCTACACAGAGCGCTAACTCCCTTGTGGCATCATTGGCTGGTGAGCTGCTTTCTCACCTCGGAGCTGCTGAAAGTTTATTCTAGATCATAATGCCTCTCACCTTGATAGTAGAAGGATGAGGACGTAATCCGACATAAAACTGGACTCACTGGTGACGGTGGCACAGAAGAGGACTGTGAAAAAACTAGTGAGCATCATGGATGATGCCAGTCAAACTTTTCCATACCATTTATTATCAGTAGCCAGAGGAGCTTGCTCAGTGCTCCCAAGTGCAGGACTAATAGACTTAAAAACACTTTTGTCCCACACGCCATCAAGACGTACACAACTCCTCTCTGGGGGGCAGGAGGTACTAGGATGATAGGGGAGGCAAAACAATAACATATGCCCCCATTATTTACCTTCTAAATTACATCTCAATTCTGTACACTGCTGCTGGAATTAAAATTTTCCTGAAGGAATCACTAAAGTACTATCTATCTATGTTGGTCAACTTTGGCATCCAAGTTAGACCCGGAAATAGACACAAATAGACGCTTGGTTCCACCCCATTTTTTCTTTGTGAGAATTGAGTCGTTCATCTTAACAGGAATATATGAACTTCCTATCAGTGAGAGCAGACTTTGTCCAGTAGGTGATGTTTTATTATGTTTGTTTTTTCTCATGAAGTCTGCAGTTAGTAATACCATATTTTTGGGATTATAAGGCGCATTTTTTTTCATAGTTTTGCCGGGGGTGCGACTTATACTCTGGATCGACCTATGTGTGAAATTATTAACACATTACCGTAAAATATCATATAATATTATTTATCTCTTTCGCGTAAGTGACTAGGCGTATATTAACAATCATCACACACACGGGGGACGGCGTGGCGCAGTGGTAGAGTGGCCGTGCGCAACCCGAGGGTCACTGGTTCAAATCCCACCTAGAACCAACCTCGTTACGTCCGTTGTGTCCTTAGCAAGACACTTCACCCTTGCTCCTGATGGGTGCTGGTTGGCGCCTTGCATGGCAGCTCCCTCCATCAGTGTGTGAATGTGTGTGTGAATGGGTAAATGTGGAAGTAGTGTCAAAGCGCTTTGAGTACCTTGAAGGTAGAAAAGCGCTATACAAGTACAACCCATTCACACACGTAAACCAATACAAATTAGGAGGGGGGCGGGTCATGGCAAAAAGATGCTACCTGCTACTACTACTGTACCTATGAAAATGTATCATTTCAACATTGGTGGTAACTTATAAAAACTGAGAACAAAAATGGCACAGAAAATAAAATCATATACTGCAGGTTACAAGCTGGAAGTAGTGGAATATGCAGCAGAAAACTGCAATCGAGCCGCAGTTTAGTTTATTAAGGATCCCCATTAGTCTACACCGCAGTGGAGACTATTCTTTGCAGAAAGAGCGTTTGGAGTAAGCGAGAAACTTGTAAAGGACTGGCGAAAAGCAGAGGCTACTCTTACTGAAATTAAGAAAACTAAAAAAGCTAATCGCGGGCTAAAAGCTAGGTGGCCACAGCTCTAGGAACAAATTCACAAATGGGTGCTTGAAAAATGCCTTTCAAATGTCTATTCTTGTTGTTGGATTGTATCAAATACATTTCCCCCAAAAATGCGACTTATATATTTTTTTCCTTCTTTATTATTCATTTTCGGCCGGTGCGATTTATACTCCGGGGCGATTTATAATCCGAAAAATACGGTAATCAGGGATGCTGTCAAAGGAAAAAGCCGAAGTTGTAATGCATTTTTTTAAATTAATGTGCCGCCATATGCTTAAAATGAGCAAAATATGTAAATGTTACGGGCAGCACGGTGGAAGAAGGGTTAGTGCGCCAGCCTCACATTACGAATGTCCTGAGTAGTCCTGGGTTCAATCCCGGGCTCAGGATCTTTCTGTGTGGAGTTTGCATGTTCTCTCCGTGACTGCGTGGGTTCCCTCCGGGTACTCCGGCTTCCTCCCACTTCCAAAGACATGCACTGGGGATAGGTTGATTGGCAACACTAAATTGGCCCTAGTGTGTGAATGTAATTGTTGTCTATCTGTGTTGGCCCTGTGATGAGGTGGCGACTTGTCCAGGGTGTACTCCGCCTTCCGCCCGATTGTAGCTGAGATAGGCACCAGCGCCCCCCGCATCCCCAAAGGGAATAAGTGGTAGAAAATGGATGGATGGATGTAAATGTTACATTCTATTATAAATCTACATGTTACTACCTTTCACATATACTTACAGTTTGCTATAAAGGTGTTAGGATGTTGTTTTTTAAAGC
Source organism: Nerophis ophidion (assembly GCF_033978795.1). NCBI lineage: Eukaryota > Metazoa > Chordata > Actinopteri > Syngnathiformes > Syngnathidae > Nerophis > Nerophis ophidion. The sequence continues at coordinate 1,519,032 of NC_084627.1, forward strand.
GCTTTCCACGCAGAATAGAGGGACTCACAGGCCTCATTGTAAATGTACTTTTGTTGACATTTATTTACTAGTTGAAATGCATAAAAGCACATATGTTCTTGTCTTACGTCAAGATTGTGAATTATAGGCAAGATTCCAAAAAACATCCAGTTCACCTTTAAAGGGGAACATTATCACAATTTCAAAAGGGTTAAAAACAATAAAAATCAGTTCCCAGGGACTTGTATTTTTTGAAGTTTTTTTCAAAATTTTACCGGTCCCGGAATATCCCTAAAAAAAGCTTTAAAGTGCCTTTTTTTTCGCTCTCTGCCAAGACACTGTTCATTTTCTTGTGACGTCACACAGTTCTGCCAACACAAACAAATAATGGTGAATAGCACAGCAAGATATAGCGACATTAGCTCGGATTCAGACTCGGATTTCAGCGGTTTAAGCGATTCAAAAGATTACGCATGTATTGAAACGGATGGTTGGAGTATGAAAGTATTGAAGAAGAAACTGAAGCTATTGAGCGAATAGCTGTTGACGCTATTCATAGCCATAGCATGGCCGAATAGCTGCGTTAGCATCGCCGGTAAAATGTGCGAACCAAACGATCAGGACTTTCGCATCTCGTGACACTGGAGCAACTTAAATCGTTCGATTGGTAAGTGTTATTTTCGCATTAAATGTGGGTGGAAGGAAACGTAATATAGTTGCAAATGCATCTGCAGGTTATCCATACATCTCTGTGCCATGTCTGCTTTAGCACCGCCAGTAAATAGCATGTTAGCACTGATTAGCTGGCAGTCAACATCAACAAAACTCACCATTGGGATTTCGTTGACTTTATTGTTGCAAATGCATCTGCAGGTTATCCATACATCTCTGTACCATGTCTGTCATCGCCGGTAAAATGTGGAGACACTCCAGCACATTTAATGGGGGTCTGGCGGCAGACACTTTCGCATCTTCGGGCCAGTGGTGCAACTTGAATCCCTCCCTGTTAATGTTGTTACACCCTCCGACAACACACCGACGAGGCATGATGTCTCCAAGGTTCCAAAAAAATAGTCGAAAAAACGGAAAATAACAGAGCTGAGACCCGGTGTTTGCAATGTGTTGAAAATGAAAATGGCGGCAGTATTACCTCGGTGACGTCACGTTCTGACGTCATCACTACAGAGCGATAAACAGAAATGCCTTTAATTCGCCAAAATTCACCCATTTAGAGTTCGGAAAGCGGTTAAAAAAATATATGGTCTTTTTTCTGCACCATCAAGGTATATATTGACGCTTACATAGGTCTGGTGATAATGTTCCCCTTTAAGACCTGCAGCACATTGATGTGGTTTTGGTGGTACCCACCTGTAAAAGGACCACTTAAGTAGAAACTGCCGTGCCGCCTTTGGGAAGCTGGGCCGCTGCTCATAAGGCTTCAGCACCTGAGTCACCACGTTATCCAGCCAGGCTGCCCACTGCTCTAGAGAGCTTTGCTGCTGTAGCGTGGCCTTGAAGTCCTGCTCCAAGTGCTGAACCATGCCTTCCTCGCACTGGCACACCCACGACGCCTGCTCCTGTTCGGCGCAAAAAGAAGCGGCGTTCAAGTCCCCGCAACTGGGCGGAGACACCCATTTGCGTTGGCCGTGGCACAAACCTGCACGTTGGCGAAGTCGACGCGGTTGAGGTCGCTCAGCATCTGGTTGATCTGCGACGTGTTCTGCAACACTGCACGGGCCGCCTGAGCCAGGTGGTTCAGAGACGTGTATCTGCGGAGTGTTTGCGCAAAGGCACTAACAGCAGCAACCTATAAAAAAGGAGACCCTAGTCATGTGATTTACTTATACTGAATTGTTTCTTATGCATTACAAAAAGGTGAAAATCGATCAGGACCGTCAATAGACATGCTTGGTATTGACATTTATTTGGGATAGCTCCTTCACAGGCAACATTTTGTGATGAAGGTGGTCCCTTGCTTGTGAAGTAGGGCTGCACGATTAATTGACATTGAGGTTTTATTAGTGCAACTAAAAAAAGGCTGAGGTTTCTTTTCCTCCACCGTCACTTGAGTGAGAGCCATGTTCACCAATCACAATTGTTAAGCCTCGCATTTTTTTGTCTCCTGCTACAAACAGGGAGAAAGAGGTAACACTTTGTGCAGCCCCCTCAGCGATGTTTATTTAACAGTAGAATTAACGGAACGCATTGAGCCCGCTTTTCTGTCATTAACGATCTTTGTTTTGGTGGGCGGAGAGCAGGGTGCAGAGACTCGTGACTTGCCAGTAAGAAGTTCCACAAAGTAACAAAAATTAAGGGGAGCAAAATGTGATTACAAAGCCAACTATCCCATTAAGGAAATATTTCAGCTTCAAATTGGATGGGCAATATGAGCCCATCAAGCGAGTATAATAATAATAGATTTTATTTGTAAAAAAAGCACTTTACGTTGCGCAAACATCCTCAAAGTGCCACAGTGTAAAAAAAATAATAATAATAATAAAAAGATTATAAAAATTTATAAAAATAAAACTCGAAACAGCCCAATAGCTAGAACCAGCATGCATATATGTGTATAAAAAATGCTTTCTTAAAAATATGTGTTTTTAAGCCTTTTCTAAAAGCATACACAGTCTGAGGTGCCTTCAGGTGGTCAGGGAGAGCGTTCCACAGACTGGGAGCAGCGGAGCAGAAAGCCCTGTCTCCCATAGTTCGTAGGGGGAGTATGCCGTGACCACATTAAGTTGGTCCATTTTATTTTGTTTATTTAATAATTATAACAAAGTTATTTACCTTCCAATTGTAAACAATTCTACAGTAATGAGAAATGAAAGTTTATATATTTTGAAATGGTTACGTGCATTATTAAATTATAATGACATTACTTTAAAAAACACTTTTTTTTATTAGTTATTTCTTCAGTTAAGGAGCATGATGTAAACAAAACTCCAAGTCTGTCTCAATGAAGCAAATATGTTTTTAGGTCAATTATTGCACATTGTTCTAATGTGTGGTACCTTGAGGCAAGAATGTGTTGATTGACAGTCTAAAAGTAACATTTCTTCCTTCACTTGCTACTTTCACAGTTTTATGTAAGGCAGTGGTTCTCAACCTTTTTTCAGTGATGTACCCCCTGTGAACATTTTTTTAATTCTAGTACCCCCTAATCAGAGCAAAGCATTTTTGGTTGAAATCAAGAGATGAAGAAGTAAAATACAGCACTATGTCATCAGGTTTCTGATTTCTTGAATTGTATAACAGTGCAAAATATTGCTCATTTGTATTGGTCTTTCTTGAACTATTAGGAAAAACTGATTTGAAAAATATATAAAAACTTGTTGAAAAATAAACAAGTGATTTAATTATAAAAAAATATTGTCCAGGGTGTACCCCGCCTTCCGCCCGATTGTAGCTGAGATAGGCACCAGCGCCCCTCGCGACCCCAAAGGGAATAAGCGGTAGAAAAATGGATGGATGGATGGATTTCTACACATAGAAGTAATCATCAACTTCAAGTGCTCTCTTTGGGGATTGTAATAGAGATCCATCTGGATTCATCAACTTAATTCTAAACATTTCTTCACAAAAAAAGAAATCTTTAACATCAATATTTATGGAACATGTCCACAAAAAAATCAAGCTGTCAACACTGAATATTGCATTGTTGTATTTTTTTTTTCACAGTTTATGAACTTACATTCATACTTTGTTGAAGTATTATTCAATAAATATATTATAAAGGATTTTTGAATAGTTGCTATTTTTAGAATATTTTTTAAATATCTCACCTACCCCTCGGCATACCTTCAAATACCCCCAGGGGTACGCTTACCCGCATTTGAGAACCACTGCTGTAAGGTATCTAAAAATCACAAATCCATTTGCAATTTTGGAGGGATTAAACGCAATTTGTTTAATTTAAAAAAAAAACTGTGCAGCCCTACTGTGAAGACACCATTTTTAAAGCTTTCATTAAATGCATTATGGACACCTACACCCCAGCTGCAGCTTAGAATAGCTCTGTTCATCTGTTTCTTTTTAACCTTCCTTTCAACCTTTTTCCTGCTTCATTTTCCTCTAAATAGGTGAGGCACATACTGCCTCCTTACTGATTACGTTACTATTTCATGTTACAAAAAGTTCTCCTTTTGCACCTTGGACTGGATCATCCTTTGCGGGATTGCGTTCATGGCATTATTGAGCCAACTTTCCAGGCTTTTGGCAAAATTGCGAATGGCTTGAGTCAAGGCACCTGGGAAGTGAAAGAGGATAATGAACGATGACTTTGGCAAGGAAGAGGTAAGTCGTGTCGGGGATCAGTGACTCACTGGGAATGGGTCTCAGGACATCCGGGATGAGGATCTCCACAAGGGCCTGGTACATAAGATGGTCGCAGGTGCTCATCCACTTGAGCACCACCTCGTTCCGGCACAGCGCCAGCAGCTGCGACTGCGGGAGTCGGGCTTCGATCTCGCTTATGCTGCTGCACGACGAGTTCAAATGCAGGTTTCACATTTATTCATGCAGCAATCACCACGCCTACAAAGCCAGCATTACATTCCCACTTGTTGATACCTGTTTTCTGTTACAGTGGTGCCCTCTACAGAGTCGGGCGGAGTGTAACGCCAGAATGTTTGCCAGAGCTTCTCGATGAGACTAAACTGGAGGTTGACCACCACGTCCAGGATGGCCTGAGACAAGTGGAGAGACACAAAGAGTGAGTGATGTTTTAGCATTTACCACTTTTTTCGGAGCATAAATCGCTCCGGAGTATAAGTCGCACCTGCCGAAAATGCATAATAAAGAAGGAACAAAACATATATAAGTCGCACAGGAGTATAAGTCGCATTTTTTGGGGACATTTTTTTGATAAAACCCAACACCAAGAATAGACATTTGAAAGGCAATTTAAAACAAAGAATAGTGAACAACAGGCTGAATAAGTGTACGTTATATGACTCAAAAATAACCAACTGAGAAGGTGCCTGGTATGTTAACCTAACATATTATGGTAAGAGTCATTCAAATAACTATAACAGTGCATAAACTATCAGTTGATGCACTGTGTTGGTTTTGTTGGTTGAACAAGGTGATGTTCATGCACTGTTCATTTTGTGCACATATTCACCATTAATTAGTTGCTTATTAACATGCAAATTAGTAACATATTGGCTCTTTATACTAGTCATCATTAAGTACTTATTAATGCCTTATTCGGCATGGGCTTATTATAACCCTAACCTTCCAACCCTGGCTTTAACCCTAACCAAATAACTCCAAATTAAGTCTTTGTTACTTAGAATATGTTCCCTTAGTGTCCAAAAAACTCGAAATTAAGTCTTTGTTACTTAGAACATGTTCCCCATACTAAAGTGTTACCAAAAACATACAACTTTGTCTTGACTTTGTAAAAAAAAAAAAAAGGAGGGTTCGGTGAATGTGCATATGAAACTTGTGGGGTTCGGTACCTCCAACAAGGTTAAGGACCTCTGGTCTAGTCTCTTACGTGAATGAGCTAAATAATATTATTTGATATTTTACGGTAATGTGTTAATGATTTCACACATAAGTCGCTCCTGAGTATAAGTCGCACCTGGCGAAAATGCATAATAAAGAAGGAAAAAAACATACATAAGTGGCACTGGAGTATAAGTCGCATTTTTGGGGGAAATGTATTTGATAAAACCCAACACCAAGAATAGACATTTGAAAGGCAATTTAAAATAAAGAATAGTGAACAACAGGTTGAATAAGTGTATGTTATATGAGGCATAAATAACCAAAAGAGAAGGTGCCTGGTATGTTAACGTAACATATTATGGTAAGAGTCATTCAAATAACTATAACATATAGAACATGCTATATGTTTACCAAACAATCTGTCACTCCTAATCGATAAATCCCATGAAATCTTATACGTCTAGTCCAGTGGTTCTTAACCTGGGTTCGATCTAACCCTAGGGGTTCGGTGAGTCGGGCTCGGGTTCGGTGGAGGTCGAAACACACCCGACTCATTGTGTATATAAAAATTTCTCCCTATCGGCGTACTAGGGACACGGCGAAAGCAGGTGTGTAAATAGTTGTGAGTTTATGCATTGTGTTGGTTATGTTGGTTGAACAAGGTGATGTTCATGCACTGTTCATTTTGTGCACATATTCACCATTAATTAGTTGCTTATTAACATGCAAATTAGTAACATATTGGCTCTTTATACTAGTCATTATTAAGTACTTATTAATGCCTTATTCGGCATGGGCTTATTATAACCCTAACCCCCCAACCCTGGCTCTAACCCTAACCAAATAACTCCAAATTAAGTCTTTGTTACTTAGAATATGTTCCCTTAGTGTCCAAAAAACTCGAAATTAAGTCTTTGTTACTTAGAACATGTTCCCCATACTAAAGTGTTACAAAAAACATACAACTTTGTCTTGAATTTGTAAAAAAAAAAAGGAGAGTTTGGTAAATGCGCATATGAAACTGGTGGGGTTTGGTACCTCCAACAAGGTTAAGAACCTCTGGTCTAGTCTCTTACGTCAGGGGTGTCAAACTCAAATACAGGGTGGGCCAAAATTTAAAACTGAACAAAGCCGCGGGCCAAGGTTGAACAAATTAACCTTTTAGGGGGTAGCGTTTATTGCAGCGTCCCGGAAGAGTTAGTGCTGCAAGGTGTTCTGGGTATTTGTTCTGTTGTGTTACGATGCGGATGTTTTCCCGAAATGTGTTTGTCATTCTTGTTTGGTGTGGGTTCACAGCGTGGTGCATATTTGTAACAATGTTAAAGTTGTTTATACGGCCACCCTCAAGTGTGACCTGTATGGCTGTTGACCAAGTATGCATGGCATTCACTTGTGAGTGTGTAGAAGCCGCTTATATTATGAGGCTTGGTCGGCACACTGTTTGTATGGAGGATAAGCGGACGTGACGACAGGTTGTAGAGAACGTTAAAGGCAGTGTCTTTGAGGCACGGCCCCCAATATTGTTGTCCGGGTGGAAATCGGGAGATATTCGGGAGAATGGTTGCCCAGGGAGATTTTAGGGAGGGGCACTGAACTTCGGGAGTCTCCCGGGAAAATCGGGAGGGTTGGCAATTATGACTATTAGCGGTGAATGCGGTGTTACAGCGGCACAGCCACTGTATAATACTGGCGGGCCAGCGCTCATGTTAATTTCATATTGCCTCAAGGGCCAAATGAAATTACATGGCGGGCCATATTTGGCCCGCGGGCCAGAGTTTGACACCCATGTCTTACGTGAATGAGCTAAATTATAATTTTTGATATTTTACGGTAATGTGTTAATGATTTCACACACAAGTCGCTCCTGAGTATAAGTCGCACCCCTGGCCAAACTATGACAAAAACTGCAACTTAAAGTCCGAAAAATACAGTACTGTAGGTTGGTTTTTCAGTCGGGTATTTGAGGACACAAGCGGGGAAGATGTAAACCTTAGGTGATATTTTTCAAACTTTATGATGTTGAGAAATCAAAATGCCAACGCTTGGCATTTGAAAAAAAAAAAAAAAAATCTTTCACTGTAAACAAGCGTGACCTTTCTGAAGTGTGGATCCAGATGAAGTTTGATTAGCTGTTATATCGTCTTTAATTTGTCAAATTGTTGTTCATCATTTTCCAACCTTTTCTCACCTAAACCCATACTCAAAGATTAATATATATGTATGTGTAAGGGAAAACTAAATGATGGTCTTTAAAAGGAAGTGCAATTACAGAAGATGAATGAGGAGCGGTGGAGTCTCAGACATGATTGGAACTGTGAACAGGAACATGACCCCATTATCTCCCTTATTAATTATCTACAGTGGTACTTCGGGTTTTGTACGCCACATTTTTCCAGTGATACGGCTTTCAATCAGACAATTTGCGAAAATGTTGCTTGTTTATGTATACCAGGGGTCTGCAACCCGCGGCTCGAGGGCCGCATGCGGCTCTTTAGCGCCGCCCTAGTGGCTCTATGGAGCTTTTTCAAAACTGTATGAAAAATGGAAAAAGATGAGGGGGTTAAAAACATATTTTTTGTTTTAATATGGTTTTTGTAGGACAAACATGACAAAAAGCTCCATAATTGTTATAAAGCACACTGTTTGTATTAAACATGCGTCACTGATTCGAGTATTTGGCGAGAGCTGTTTTGTCCTGCTTATTTTGGCGGTCCTTGAACTCACCCTAGTTTGTTTACATGCATAACTTTCTCCGACTTTCGAGGACGTGATTTATGCCACTTCTTTTTCTGTCTCATTTTGTCCACCAAACTTTTAACGTTGTGCATGAATGCACAAAGGTGAGTTTTGTAGATGTAAATGACTTGTGTGGAGTGCTAATCAGACATATTTGGTCACTGCATGACTGCAAGCTAATCGATGCTAACATGCTATTTAGGCTATCTATATGTACATATTGCATCATTATGCCTCATTTGTAGGTATATTTGAGCTCATTTAGTTTATTTTAAGTCCTCTTAATTCAATTTATATCTCATGACACACTATCTGTATGTAATATGGCTTTTAATTTTTTGCGGCTCCAGACAGATTTGTTTTTGTATTTTTGGTCAATATGGCTCTTTCAACATTTTGGGTTGCCGACCCCTGATGTATACTATCCAGGTCAGGTGTGTCAAAGTTGTGTTTTTTGGAGGTTCACATCACAATTATGGCTGCTTGTGACCGTGAACACATATGAAAATAAACTTATACTGTAATAGCCTTAGTACACAGTTTGCACAGGCAATTGTTTGATTATTGCATTTTTTACCAACAGATTGTCGGTGAACTTGCTATGAATTGTAAGTCAAAGTGACAAACAGATGTTTAGGTATGTATTTGTGATAACCAAAATAAATTCAATATTTTGTTGCATGATCGGATACGACTAATAAGGTTTAGAGGATATGCATTTGCATTCAGTGCATTTTTTCTGCCAAAATTGAAAGAAACAATTTAGCCAGAAAGCACTTCATCCCATCATTCATAGCCTCTCGCGGGCTACATCTGGCCTCCGGACCTTGAGCTAGACCACACCTAAGATCCAGGATGTTGGGATGGTCTCCTGGACTGGACTCTCACTATCATGTTAGATCCACTATGGACTGGACTTTCACACTATTACGTCTGCGGTCCTCTCCAAGGTTTCTCATTGTCATCCCACTTGGTAGAGTTTTTCCTTGCCCTGATGTGGGATCTGAACCGAGGATGTCGTTGTGGCTTGTGCAGCCCTTTGAAACACTTGTGATTTAGGGCTATATAAATACACATTGATTGATGTGGCTCTTCTGCCCCAGTGTTGTGGCTCCCCCACAGATTTTTTATAACCTGGGGTGAGAAAAGTTTGCATTTTACAAAGACATCTATAATTCCCGGCTGTCCGTGAGGCCGTGAATGCGCACAGACTAAGTTCTGAGGCGCAAGGAAGGCCTGTGTGTTCAGTTCAGCTTCTTGGTTAAGCTAAACATGAATACTTGCCAAAAAGGTAAAGTAGTTTAATTTCACATGAACAGATTGATTTGCCTGTAAAATATTAAAAAACAAAGATGAACATGTTCAAAAATGTATAAACCGTGTTACGTTTTGCTACTCTATACTATTTTTCTTTAGTGCAAGAGGCGGCAACAAGTCTCTTTTGATAGTAAAGGTTGCAGAGGTTATCATACAACAAACTTGTCTTTATCATTCGGTGTAATCGAATACCCAAGCAAAGACTCAAGCCGTGTCCACACGAACACAGATACTTAATGAACACATACTTATCTCTGCGTTTAGGCCTATTTTCTACACGCAGACGCATACTTTAGTCTTTAAAAATGGAGACTTTTAAATGCTTGCCAAAGTGTAGAGTTCCAAAATTCTCCGTTTAGCGTGTGCGTGCATATGGCAACAACGGAGACTTGTGATGACGTCACGGTTGTGCCAACAATGCCTTGTTGCCTTCAAACACTATAAGATGAGTTACTGTATGTCTGCACATAAAACATGCTGCTCTTTTCACTCGACATTAATAAAAAAGAGATCTAAATGGGCTTTGCGACACTAATGACAGTCAGCTGTTTTGGATATAATTAGAGATGTCCGATTATATCAGACGGCTGATAAATGCTTTAAAATGTGATATCGGAAATTATCGGTTTCAAATGTAAAATTTATGACTTTTTAAAACGCCGCTGTACGGAGTGGTACACGGACATCGAGCGCCAATAAACCTTAAAGGCACTGCCTTTACATGCCGGCCCAATCACATAATACCTACGGCTTTTCACACAAACAAGTGAATGCAAATACAGGTCACACTGAGGGTGGCCGTATAAACAACTTTAACACTGTTACAAATATGCGCCACACTGTGAACCCACACTAAACAAGAATGTCAAACACATTTCGGGAGAACATCTGCACCGTAACACAACAGAACAAATACCCAGAAACCCTTGCAGCACTAACTCTTCTGGGACGCTACAATATACACCCCCACGCTACCCCCTTCCCCGCCCACCTCAACCTCCTCATGCTCTCTCCCAAATTCCAAGCTGCTGTTTTGAGGCATGTTAAACAAAATGCACTTTCTGACTTCAATAATAAATATGGCAGTGCCATGGTGGCATTTTTTTCCATAACTTGAGTTGATTTATTTTGGAAAACCTTGTTACATTGTTTAATGCATCCAGCGGGGCATCACAACAAAATTAGGCATAATAATGTGTTAATTCCACGACTGTATATATAGGTATCGGTTGATAACGGAATCGGTAATTAAGAGTTGGGGAATATCGAATATCGTAAAAAAAAAGCAATTATTATATTTTTAAGCATTTATCGGCCGATAATATCGGCAGCCCGATATTATCGGACAGTTCTAGTAAAAGTGATGTTGAATGTTCTTTGATCCATTTAAATGGTAATTTAAATGGTTTAAAGAACTCTTCTCCTCCATCTTTTGGTATTCCTTTTTTTTCCCTGTCTAGTTATTATGTATACGTATTGTTGCATTTGAACAACTGTATTGTTGATAATAAAGGTAAACTATTGGTATAGTTGATCAATAGCGCTTTTTCTATTGGTATTTGTATTAATCCAGTTGTAGTGTAAAAATGCTCATTGTCATTTCTGTATTATTATTTATTTCGCTAACTACTTTTTTGCTGTCATTTTTACGATTATATTTGTACATATCGTGTGTGCTGGTGTTGTTCTATTGTTGTTGTTGTTATTGTTGTGTTTGCTGTTGTTTTTGTCCCTGTCTAATTCCCGTCTTATCCCCACAATTTCCCCCGTCTTCCTTTTTTTCTCTTTCTATCCCCTCCTGCTCCGGCCCGGCTGCACCAAATGATAATAAAAATACATTTAATGAAGTCAAATTCAAATAAGGCAACAAGGGAAGTATTCTACACTTCTCTTTTGTAAAGTAAATCTGAACAGCCGATATGGGCATCTACATCAACTATATGATTTGCCTGAGAAGCTGGACAGGACAAATGTTTTTTTTTTTAAATAAACGGTAATTTATACGTATCTCACGTTGTAAAGCTATGATTATTGTCAATGAAATAATCACAATACATCAGACAAATGTGGAATTAATAGAATACAATAAAGCAATGCATAAAGAAAAAAACAGTTCTTCACTTCAAAACAGAAAACAATTATGCACTGAATGAAGTAATACCATTAAAGATTCAATTAAAAAGGTGAGTTTTGATGATGGACATGTTAGTGCAGTTATGGGCGGGAGTTAAAGAGGGAGGGGGCAGCGGATTCTCCTCAAAAAGCATGTTAGGACTCTATTAGTGCAAAAGCGTGCAAAGCAAGACAACGTGCTCTAACCTCACAGTGCTCCCTGTAAAGTGACTGGAGAGCTTTCACGTCCTCCGGGCTGATGTTCTCTGCGTTACACTGCCCCAAGTCCAGCTCCACAAAATCAGGCAGAGCCCGCGATGCATCTGTTGCCATGACGACAGTTAAATCGGCTGCTACGGAGTCATTAAGAAGACAGTCAGGGTCATTTTTATGCGGCTGCGACTGACCTAAGAACTGCTGGTGGTGCTGACTCTGTGCGATAATCGTCTGCTCAGCTGCACCCGGCTGGTTAAGACCCCCACCTGAGTAGTTCTCTGACGGACTGGTGTCAAACTTCTGCACTGGCTTGAATCTGAAATGGTCCGCCTTTGGCTTTAATGTCCTCAAACCAGTTACTGGGTGTGTGCACGCGCACGGGAGAGTCTACCTCTGTTTCTGCTGAACCGGCTGCTGTCTGAGGGCCATATACTGCATGTCCTCCTGGAGTCTGTTGAGCGGCGAATCAGGCTTGACACGTATTCCGTAGTAGTGATATTTGGAGTTCCCCCTGCAAGACGGAACACCGACGTCAAAGGCTGGATAGGGCGTCCGGGCCACGAGAGCGTACCTTGTCCCGAGGCGTCTTGTACGGAGTCCCATGAAGATGGAGCGGATGAGTTTGCCAAAGGAGGCTGCGTTCACCGGGTCCAGTTTTTGCTCCTGGCAGTGGCGCAGATAGTGATTGTAGAGGGTGGATCGTGGTAGACTCACACCCTCTGCTGTTTCGTAGTTGTCCAGCAGCCACTGCAGCTGAAAGGGCGGGAAACGGTTTGAACAACACACAAAAGACGAAGGGCTGCCTGTCTATAATTCAAATCACCCCCCCCTCAAAAAAAAAAAAAAGCAAAGCAGCCAAAAGAAGCAAGAGGCATCAGCGAACTGAAGAGAGACAGGAAAAAGGCAAAGCGCAGCAACTTACATGGCTGTTGAGTAGCGAGCTTCTCTGACTGGATAAACCCTCAGATTTTTGGAGCGTCTCAATCGCCATTTCAATCTGACAACGCACCAAGCACAGGACAACAAAATGTAAGAAGAGGGAAATAAAAACAAAAGCCAGGAAGAGTCAAACAAAATAATGGAGTGACAAAGAAAACCTCGGCAAAAGCCCTTCACCTCAGAGCAAGCGCGCGTGAACCCGAGTAGAGCTGAACGTAAAATAACATATTTGCTTAGTTAAGACATATGAAGGCGTCTCATGTGAAAGTTAGCAATGCCATACTGGCAGAGAACTAACTCTTCCAGATTCCTCTGGTGCACATCCAACTTTTACACAGGACCCAACAAGACTACACATTGCATATAATCTAACTTCCAAAATTAAGTTAAAATACCAATGATTGTCACACACACACTAGGTGTGGTAAAATTGGTCCTCTGCATTGGACGCATCCCCTTGTCCACCCCAGGGAGGTGAGGGGAGCAGTGAGCAGCAGCAGTGGCCACGCCTGGGAATCATTTTTAGTAATTTAACCCCCAATCCCAACCCTTGATGCTGAGTGCCAAGCAGGGAAGTAATGGGTCCCATTTTTATAGTCTTTGGTATGACTCGGCCGGGGTTTGAACTCTCAACCTACCTAGTTCAGGGCGGACACTCTAACCACTAGGCCACTGAGTAGATATTGAAGTCATGCTTTGTCACTTACATTAAATTTGGTACAAGGTTCTTAAAAAAGTATTTATTTTAGTGTTGGGATGCTACAATTCAGGTACTAGTCTATGACACATTTGGTACCGGGTGGCACAATTAAAAAAATAAAAATAAATAAATTATATACCAATTTCGCCTGTCCCACTAGACACACCATTTAGCTTGTTCATAGATGAATGTGAGTGTGAATGTTGTCTGTCTATTTGTGTTGGCCCTGCGATGAGGTGGCGACTTGTCCAGGGTGTACCCCGCCTTCCGCCCGATTGTAGCTGAGATAGGTGCCAGCGCCCCCCGCGATCCCGAAAGGGAATAAGCGGTAGAAAATGGATGGATGGATGGATAGATGAATAATAGAACTCGGATAATGGATTTGCAGATTATGTCTTCCCAATTAACATGTATGCAAATGTTCCAGATTGTAGCCAAAGGCTAATTTCCATCTGCAGTCCCCGGCAGGTTGATGGTATACAGAAGTGAAGGGATTTATATGGCTCAAGGTGGGGTTTATTCATTTTGCAATGCAGTCTGCTGAAAATGATGGAAAGAGCCACTCTACATGGCAACTGACACTGTGGTCAAAGTTGGAATAGCCACAAAACACATTTTAAGATATTCAGCACTCTGCCGTCTGACGCCTAAAGTGGCTAATACATCCCCCCAAATCGCCACGTTTCATGTGTCAGGTAAATTGCAACGACTGGAGTCATATGAATCCCCTTCCTACTGCATACTATTTCTCATTCCATCTCATCGCAAAGAAACCAGCCAAGGGCTCCCATTAATTCAGCGTTATGGTGAGTTGTATTTTTCGTGTACTTATTTTTGCAGTACCGGTATTTGTCTGCCACACTTCGAAGGCCAGTCCATGAAAATTATGCTTACAAACCCCGTTTCCATATGAGTTGGGAAATTGTGTAGATGTAAATATAAACGGAATACAATGATTTGCAAATCCTTTTCAACCCATATTTAATTGAATGCACTACAAAGACAAGATATTGCTATACGGCCACTCTACCAACTGAGCTATACCGCCCCAAGATATAGCTCAATTGGTAGAGTGGCCGTGCCGGCAACTTGAGGGTTCCCGGTTCGATTCCAGCGTCCGCCACCCTAGTCACTACATGCCGTTGTGTCCTTGCGCAAGGCACTTTACCCACCTGTTCCCAGTTCCACCCACACTTGTTTAAATGTAACTTAGATATTGGGTTTCACTATGTAAAAGCGCTTTTGAGTCGCTAGAGAAAAAGCGCTGTATAAATATAATTCACTTCACTACTTCATGTTCAAACTCATAAACTTTATTTTTTTTTGCAAATCTTAATTGACTTAGAATTTCATGGCTGCAACATGTGCCAAAGGAGTTGGGAAAGGGCATGTTCTCACCACTGTGTTACATCACCTTTTCTTTTGACAAAACTCAATAAATGTTTGGGAACTGAGGAAACTAATTGTTGAAGCTTTGAAAGTGGAATTCTTTCCCATTCTTGTTTTATGTAGAGCTTCAGCCGTTCAACAGTCCGGGGTCTCCGCTGTCGTATTTTACGCTTCATAATGTGCCACACATTTTTGATGGGAGGCAGGTCTGGACTGCAGGCGGGCCAGGAAAGTACCCGCACTCTTTTTTTTCCTCAAAGCCACGCTATTGTAACACGGGCTGAATGTGGCTTGGTATTGTGTTGCTGAAATAAGCAGGGGCGTCCATGAAAAAGACGGCGCTTAGGTGGCAGCATATGTTGTTCCCAAACGTGTATGTACCTTTCAGCATTAATGGTGCCTTCACAGATGTGTAAGTTACCCATACCTTGGGCATTAATGCACCCCCATACCATCACAGATGCTGGCTTTTCAACTTTGCGTCAATAACAGTCTGGATGGTTCGCTTCCCCTTTGGTCCGGATGACACGATGTTGAATATTTCCAAAAACAATTTCAAATGTGGACTCGTCAGACCACAGAACACTTTTACACTTTGCATCAGTTCATCTTGGATGATCTCTGGCCCAGAGAAGCCGTTGGCGTTTCTGGATGTTGTTGATAAATGCCTTTCGCTTTGCATAGTAGAGCTTTAACTTGCACTTACAGATGTAGCAACCAACTGTATTTAGTGACAGTGGTTTTCTGAAGTGTTCCTGAGCCCATGTGGTGATATCCTTTAGAGATTGATGTCGGTTTTTGATACAGTGCCTTTTGAGGGATCGAAGGTCACGGTCATTCAATGTTGGTTTCCGGCCATGCCGCTTAAGTGGAATGATTTCTTTAGATTCTCTGAACTTTTGATGATATTATGGACCGTAGATGTTTAAATCTCTAAAATTCTTGCAATTCCACTTTGAGAAACATTGTTCTTAAACTGTTTGACTATTAGCTCACGCAGTTGTGCACAAAGGGGTGTACCTCGCCCCATCCTTTCTTGTGAAAGACTGAGCATTTTTTGGGAAGCTGTTTTTATACCCAATCATGGCACCCACCTGTTCCCAATTAGCCTGCACACCTGTGTGATGTTCTAAATAAGTGTTTGATGAGAATTCCTCAACTTTATCCGTATTTATTGCCACCTTTCCCAACTTCTTTGTCATGTGTTGCTGGCATCAAATTCTAAAGTCAATGAATATTTGCACAAAAAATATTGTTTATCAGTTTGAGCATCCAATATGTTGTCTTTGTAGCATATTTATCTGAATATGGGTTGAAAATGATTTGCAAATCATTGTATTCCATTTATATTTACATCTAACACAATTTCCCAACTCATATGTAAATGGTGTTTGTACATTAAACTGGTCCCTGGTACAAAAAAAGTTAAGAGACCCCTGCTCTATATATGTTTTGTGGCAAAGTGTCCCCTAATAGTAAATGTAATCACAGCCACATAATGACTAGATTAGAACATAGCAGGGCTTTTCAACTGACGGCCTGGGAATAACACCATGACACTCAAAACTTGGGAGACAAACATTTTTGCAGCAAATTCCAAAAAAAAAAGATTCCTCCCGAGTACTCCAGAGTCAATATCAATATAAAGTGCCTTTGGTGTCCTTATCACTATTCAAAAGAAGCAAAAAATTACAACTCTGAAGCTTTATTGTAAATGGTCAAACATTTATAATTGTTATAATAACACATTAATTTAACAATAGGTGTCTTAAAATATGTTTCCTTAATTTAATACATTATCACTAATGAATGTAACTTTGGCATTGCCCAAAAATTGTTTTGCGCACTACATTATATGTAATAAGTGGTTAAATGATATAACAATTTCTTTTTACCTGGTTTTATTTTCCACAACCACTTCTTTGATAAAATTAGTCATTATAGTCATTTATTTTCTATTTCATAATAATTTTGCACATGTCCTTGGAACAGCTTCTCAGGTTGTCAGTGACTTTACTACAAACATAGTCTTTTTTATCACATGAGGCTGAAAACGTGGATAGTTGAAAAGTATTATTTTGACATTTTCATCACATGTAGTTAGTTGTCAAGCTTAACATGTCCACTCGGGGGGGAAAAAACTAATACAAATACTTTTTCCATCCATCCATTTTTCTTCCGTTTGTCCCTTTTGGGGTCACAGGGGGTGCTGGAGCCTATCTCAGCTACATTCGGGCAGAAGGCGGGGAACTATTTAGACATTTTAAATACATTTGTTGAACGTTATACATTTAGCTTGCTAACTGATTCAAAGTCCACCACTACCTTCCATCCATCCATCCATCATCTTCCGCTTATCCGAGGTCGGGTCGCGGGGGCAACAGCCTAAGCAGGGAAACCCAGACTTCCCTCTCCCCAGCCACTTCGTCTAGCTCTTCCCGGGGGATCCCGAGGCGTTACCAGGCCAGCCGGGAGACATAGTCTTCCCAACGTGTCCTGGGTCTTCCCCTTGGCCTCCTACCGGTTGGACGTGCCCTAAACACCTCCCTAGGGAGGCGTTTGGGTGGCATCCTGACCAGATGCCCGAACCACCTCATTTGGCTCCTCTCGATGTGGAGGAGCAGCGGCTTTACTTTGAGTTCCTCCCGGATGGCAGAGCTTCTCACCCTATCTCTAAGGGAGAGCCCCGCCACACGGCGGAGGAAACTCATTTCGGCCACTTGTACCCGTGATCTTATCCTTTCGGTCATGACCCAAAGCTCATGACCATAGGTGAGGATGGGAACGTAGATCGACAGGTAAATTGAGAGCTTTGCCTTCCGGCTCAGCTCCTTCTTCACCACAACGGATCGGTACAACGTCCGCATTACTGAGGACGCCGCACCGATCCGCCTGTCGATCTCACGATCCACTCTTCCCTCACTCGTGAACAAGACTCCTAGGTACTTGAACTCCTCCACTTGGGGCAGGGTCTCCTCCCCAACCCGGAGATGGCACTCCACCCTTTTCCAGGCGAGAACCATGGACTCGGACTTGGAGGTGCTGATTCTCATTCCGGTCGCTTCACACTCGGCTGCGAACCGATCCAGCGAGAGCTGAAGATCCCGGTCAGATGAAGCCATCAGGACCACGTCATCTGCAAAAAGCAGAGACCTAATCCTGCGGTTACCAAACCGGAACCCCTCAACGCCTTGACTGCGCCTAGAAATTCTGTCCATAAAAGTTATGAACAGAATCGGTGACAAAGGACAGCCTTAGCGGAGTCCAACCCTCACTGGAAATGTGTTCGACTTACTGCCGGCAATGCGAACCAAGCTCTGGCACTGATCGTACTACCTTATTAAATGCTAATCCAAATATGTCCCCTCGGTCATTGGAGGCGTGCTGACAGGGTGGACAAGTGCATTGTTTAGGCCATGTGCTGATTGTGTTACATATATTACGGCATTTGTAAATGTAAACACAAAAGTACACTGTATAACAGTAATCGGAGTGGACAATATGCCATTTTCTGGGGATACTAGTTATATAAAAAAAACTATTTTATAAGGCAAGCCTAGTTTAGCTGGAAAGGCAATTTAAAATGTGTGAGTGAACATTTTGAATTGTCTTTTTAAAGGAATGAGCTCAAAAAACCTGAGAAAGCAAGAAGGCAGACGATATAGAGAATGTTGTGATTCTGACCAGGATAAAAGAAAAAAGAACCCAAAGAAAGCGAGGCACAAATGGAAAAAAAGTCTGCTAGTCTGCTGGGAAAAGGAAGGGTGTCAATGAAAGGAAAGTCAAAGTGAAGCAGCGTGGAAGCACAATATGTGGAATAGCAACAGCAGAATAAAGCAATGTCTCTGCAGATGTTTGCAGATATGTCCGAGCGTTCTCTCTATAACATTTGATTGATTGATGTTTTTATTCAACTTTATCAAGCTGGTAGAATGGAACAAAACTGTTTAACTAGTAACTTCTTCCTACATGCAGGGAAAAAGGACCTGTTTTTTTTTTTTTTTTTACAGAATTTTCTTGATATGTATTGAATTAATAAGGCTATTTAATGATATTTCACAATGTATGCCATTGTCCACCCTATCATTTTCATGCTTTATAAAAAAAAACAATTATTTTCACAGGATTTTTTGCACATGAAAAAGTGAGGGACAAGGAGTATTGATTACAAGTTTCCTTTTCCTATCAAGTAATATATTTTTTAGAAAGAGACTAAAAGCTTTCTAAATGTACATGTCATGACCACTTCAGAACTCTGGAACACTCTCCCCGACCATATTAGAGCACCACAGTCGGTCGACCGTTTTAAGAAGGGACTAAAAACTCACCTTTTAACACAGCTTTTATCTAATTTCTCTGCCTTCTTGTTTTGAAATACACTGCTTGCTTATCTGTTTTATCCAGTGCTTTCATTTCTATTTTTATCTATCTTTCTGTTTTATCCAGTGTTTATCTTGATTTAATTTCTATATTAATTTTCTATTAGGGGCTTCACGGTGGAAGAGGGGTTAGTGCATCTGCCTCACAATACGAAGGTCCTGCAGTCCTGGGTTCAAATCCAGGCTCGGGATCTTTCTGTGTGGAGTTTGCATGTTCTCCCCGTGAATGCGTGGGTTCCCTCCGGGTACTCCGGCTTCCTCCCACTTCCAAAGACATGCACCTGGGGATAGGTTGATTGGCAACACTAAATTGGCCCTAGTGTGTGAATGTTGTCTGTCTATCTGTGTTGGCCCTGCGATGAGGTGGCGACTTGTCCAGGGTGTACTCCGCCTTCCGCCCGATTGTAGCTGAGATAGGCGCCAGCGCCCCCCGCGACCCCAAAAGGGAATAAGCGGTAGAAAATGGATGGAATTTTTTATTATATATTCTAACTTTCTATTTTTATTTTTTTTATACTTTTTTGCACTTTGAGATTTTAACAAATGTAAAGTTATTATTATTATTATTATAATTACTATGCTATTACAATGTACTTTGAATATGTCCCTGACAAGGTGCGGTGGACATATTTTGCTTGCAGTTTCGTTATCCAAAGTGTGGGAGCTTCAGCAACATGCATTTCAGCAGCATAACATTAACTTTATATTCATTGCATTAAGTTTGTTGGAAAATCTCAGGATTTCTTCTTTTTGGAAATTAGACGTCTCAAAAGGTGTTGATGTTGACCCTCCTGTTGTAGAGAGGAACTTGGACAACATTGGCAGACCTTTGCCTTGTCATTTTACACTTTCTACTAAACATTGAACACCAAGGTCCAAACTTGTGATTTTACATAACTGAGACATTCCAATTGAATAATTTCCTTTTTGGCAGTAGCACATTTTTTCCTTAATGTGATTTAGTCTATTTAACTAAAGTGTTGCAGTAGCTTGTTTACTTCAGATGTTGTCAGTGGTCATTTGTCAATGTCTTTAGTTGTACTAATGGTGTTCCTTAAGGCCCTATTTTAGGTCCTCTCTTCTTTCATCATTTGGGGAATGCAACTTGTGGCCGGTTCAGTTAAAAAAAACTTGTGAGAGACTCATTTTTTACAGTAAATTCTTGGAAAGGCTCGAGTGCTGTCAGAGCTGATCTTTGACTCACTTGTTTTGCAGAGGGTCCTTAAAAACAGCAGTGCGCTCATGTAACTCTGACAAAAATACATAGACCAAAGGCAAAAGTCTACTGCAGAAGACGCTGGTTCTCTGAAACATACAAAATAGGGGCGGCGTGGCGAAGTTGGTAGAGTGGCTGTGCCAGCAATCTGAGGGTTACTAGTTCAATTCCCACCTTCTACCATCCTAGTCACGTCCGTTGTGTCCTTGGGCAAGACACTTCACCCTTGCTCCTAATGGGTTCTGGTGAGCGCCTTGCATGGCAGCTCCCACCATCAGTGTGTGAATGGGCGAATGTGGAAATACTGTCAAAGCGCTTTGGGCTCCTTAAAAAGGAGTAGAAAAGCGCTATACAAGTACAACCCATTTACCATTTACCAAAATAAGACTAATGGTGAAGGGGGAAATCCGACACCCCCGGTCCTTAGTTTTTTGGAAAAATATGGTAAAATATCCCTGGAAAGAGGATAGCACTTTTCAAGGTCTTGAAAGTGGCCAGTGAATATACAAAACACAAAACCATTGAAGTTGGCACATTGTGTAAGTGGGTAAAAAAAAAACAGAATACAATGATTTGAAAATCCTTTTCAACTTATATTTGATTGAATAGACTGCAAAGACAAGATAGCTAATGTTCGAACTAAGAAACTTATTTTTTTTTGCAAATAACCATTAACTTAGAATTTAATGGCAGCAAAGCATTGCAAAAAATTTGGCACAGGGGCATTTTTACCACTGTGTTACATGGCCTTTCCTTTTAACAACACTCTTTTGAAGCTTTTCAGGTGGAATTCTTTCCCATTCTTGCATGATGTACAGCTTAAGTTGTTCAACGGTCCAGGGTCTAGTAGCCACACTCTTTTAATATGAAGCCACGCTGTTGTAACACGTGGCTTGGCATTGTCTGCTGAAATAAGCAGGGGCGTCCATGATGGCTTTGCTTGGATGACAACATGCAAAATGTTTCTCCAAAAACCTGTATGTACCTCTCAGCATTAACGGTGCCTTCACAGATGTGTAAGTTACCCATGCCGTGCTTTCTGATGCAGTACCGCCTGAGGGATCGAATTAATCTACGGTCCATAATATCATCGCTTACGTGCAGTGATTTCCAGATTCCTTATAATGATATTACGGACCGTAGATGGTGAAATCCCTAAATTCCTCGCAATAGCTTGTTGAGCTATGTTATTCTTAAACTGTTAAACAATTTGCTCAAGCATTTGTTCACAAAGTGGTGACCCTCGCCCCATCCTTGTTTGTGAACGACTGAGCATTTCATGGAAGCTGCTTTTATACCCAATCACGGCACCCACCTGTTCCCAATTAGCCTGTTCATAGGTAGGATTTTCCAAATAAGTGTTTGATGAGCATTCCTCAACTTTCTCGATCTTTTTTGCCACTTGTGCCAGCTTTTTTAAAACATGTTGCACGCGTCAAATTCCAAATGAGCTAATATTAGCAAAAAATAACAGTTTTCCAGTTCAAACGTGAAGATCTTGTCTTTGCAGTCTCTTCAATTGAATGTACTGTATTTTTCGGACTATAAATCACATTTTTTTTTCATAGTTTGGCCGGGGGTGCGACATATACTCCGGAGGGACTTATGTGTGAAATTATTAACACATTGCCGTAAAAAATCAAATAATATTATTTATCTCATTCGCGGAAGAGACGAAGAAAATGTCAGCAATCGTCACATACACGTCAACTACAGATGCGCGGTTTGCGGATAAACCGCAGGTCGGGCGGGTGACATGACGAAAAAATTGATTTTAAATAGATTCGGGCGGGTGGCGGTTGAACCAATTCGGAAATATATATTGTAATAATCCCAAGAATGTAGGATCATAAAACTTCTTCGTTTGTCTTGTCTTTATTGCACAAGATGTAATACAACCACACAACAGCTCTCATGTCTCTAACGCTTTTCCCGGGACAACGCAAACTCTCACTTCCTGTCGATAACGTCACTTCCCTATCTCTCCCAGAAGTCCCGCCCCCCAGCCAAAGTCATTGGCTAACACCCCGTAGCCAGCCGCTACATTATACATAGTTAAATGTTATGTTGAAGAGGTTCATTTAGCCTACTGACGTGTATTTATAAATGGTTGATTTATACAGGCTAGTAGGTAAAGTGTTATACCTGACAACACTTGATGGTACAATCCATATAACACGTCACAGACAACGTCACGCTAACAGCACGTGACGCCTCTGACGAAGGCTGCAAAAGCAATGTAGCCCAAACTTGTCAGCTACAACACTTTACCTTACTAGCCTATAGAAATCAACCATTTATATATAGTTAAATGTTGTTACCCACGAGCAGCACTCTTTGAAACAGTATGTGGGCATACTTTTATTTTGAAGTGTCTCGTTTGGTCTGTCGACGGATGTAAGGAAGCTACTTCCGGGTATGGCCAACGAAGTATTTGTCATTTTTTGGTATTTTACTTGGTAAAATGTTTGATCCACATGCTGTGGATGTTATTATTTTTACGTTTGTAGCCTGCTTTATTTATTACAGTTTTCACAGTGAATTTGAAGGGAAAGTAAGCCTTCAAATAAATCTGTTCAAGAAAGCCATTGTGTCTGTGCTATTTGGAGGGAGTTACACTTTCTAACCTCACTAATGCCTTGCATCGTCTATAATAGATGTATAACAACGGGCGGGTGAGGCTTTGATGAAATGTTGGTTCGGGTGGATTGCGGGTGGATGACGACTTTACTGATGCGGTTGCGGGTGATATAATTTCCTATCCGCGCAGCTCTAACGTCAACCAATAAGAATTCAGCGGAGGAGGGTCATGGCAGAAGTGCATTGTGGGTCATGGAATACTAACTGCTATATGCTACTGCTGTAGCTATTAAAATGGAACATTTCATCGTTGGCGGTGAAAAGGGCTGAACAAAAATGGCACCGAAAAGGAAATCATGTACTGCCGATTACAAGCTGGACGTAGTGAAATATGCAGCAGAAAACGACAAGAGGAAGCGGCGCATACCTTTGGAGTTGGCAGAGTTGTTTAGAAGCGACATCGAGGAAGAAGATTTCATCGGATTTTCGATTAGGAGTGACAGATTGTTTGGTAAACGTATAGCATGTTCTATATGTTATTGTTATTTGAATGACTCTTACCATAATATGTTAGGTTAACATACCAGGCACCTTCTCAGTTGGTTATTTATGCCTCATATAACGTACACTTATTCAGCCTGTTGTTCACTATTCTTTATTTATTTTAAATTGCCTTTCAAATGTCTATTCTTGGTGTTGGATTTTATCAAATACATTTCCCCCCAAAATGCGACTTATGTATACTCCAGTACGACTCATATATGTTTTTTTCCTTCTTTACTAGGCGTTTTCGGACGGTGCGACTTATACTCCGGAGGGACTTATAATCCGAAAAATATGGGAGGTTGAAAAGGATTTGTAAATCATTGTATTCTGTTTTTATTTACCATTTACACGTTGTCTGGTTTTGGGTTGTATAGATTGTGTGTCAGTGCTAATTCAGCGCGTCGAGTCTACTAGTGCAGGTAAGAAAAGCTCGACAGATGGGTCTGGAAGGTAAGCGAGACATGAGGCCAGGCGTGGCGCTACTTACAGTAGCCGGGGACGCCCGTGCGGTCTGGGTGGCAGGGTGGGCTCCGGCGTTGTCCATGAGGTAGGCCCCGGAGCCGCCGCTGATAACCTGACCCCCGGTCAGGCCCATGCTCATGCCTCCGCTGCCCCCTCCGCCGTTGCTGGCCATGCCGTGGGAGGTGACCACCGTGGACACTTGAGACGAGCTCCCTTGCGTGTCAAAGTAGCTTCCCCCGCTGTTCTGGCTGTACAGCTGTGGCTCCGAGTACGAGTAGGTTCGTCTGTCAGGAAGAGAGCAGCGGAAACAATCAGAATCAGAAATACTTCATTAATCCCCGAGGGGAAATTAAGAATTTATAAAAAGGTGTTTTTTTTGCCTTTTAATTTGTTACTAATGGATTTTCTTGACATGTATCTTGTCAAGAGAAGTTGTTTGTCCAGTAGATGCTTTCTGGTATTATCGTGACACAAAATAACACTGATGTGCAACATCCTTACATTAATGCTAATTTGAGATTTTTTTTGGTGCCGATTTGAAAGTGTGAAGGCAATACTTTGACCGGGTGAAACTATGTAATTATTATGAAGTTTATTTTGGACCCATCCATTTTCTACCGCTTATTCCCTTTTGGGGTCGCTGGCGCCTACCTCAGCTACAATCGGACTTGTCCAGGGTGTACCCCGCCTTTCGCCCGATTGTAGCTGAGGTTTATTTTGGACCATTTCTGGAAAAAAAATTATTGTGGTGACAACTTTAAGATACAAATAGCAATTTCAAAATATAAATTATATTGTGATACTTTTGGAGAGGGCGGGGTGTGGTTTTAAAATAAGGGTCACATTAAAGGGAAAAAAATGAGAAGGGGTTTTGCAACATACATTTGTTTTGCCTCAATACGCATATCTAAAAATAATTGTAACTGAAGGCATCAAAACTATAAATAAATAAATAATTAAATAAATGGGTAGTACTTGTATAGCGCTTTTCTACCTACAAGGTACTCAAAGCGCTTTGACACTACTTCCACATTTACCCATTCACACACACATTCACACACTGATGGAGGGAGCTGCCATGCAAGGCGCTAACCAGCACCCATCAGGAGCAAGGGTGAAGTGTCTTGCTCAGGACACAACGGACGTGACGAGGTTGGTACTAGGTGGGGATTGAACCATGGACCCTCGGGTTGCGCACGGCCACTCTCCCACTGCGCCACGTTGTCCCTATGAATGAACACGTGGAGTTATGTACGTGAAATAACTAAAACACACGTGTTATATCCTTCCATCCATCCATCTTCTTCCGCTTATCCGAGGTCGGGTCGCGGGGGCAGCAGCCTAAGCAGGGAAGCCCAGACTTTCCTCTCCCCAGCCACTTCGTCCAGATCTTCCTGGGGGATCCTGAGGCGTTCCCAGGCCATTCAAGATTCAAGATTGTTTACTCTCATATGCAGGAGACATAGTCCTGGGTCTTCCCCGTGGCCTCCTGCCGGTCGGACGTGCCCTACACACCTCCCTAGGGAGGCGTTCGGGTGGCATTCTGACCAGATGCCCGAACCACCTCATCAATCAATCAATCAATGTTTATTTATATAGCCCTAAATCACAAATGTCTCAAAGGACTTTACAAACCACTACGACATCCTCGGAAGAACCCATGTAAGGGCAAGAAAAACTCACTTAGTGGGCAAGGAGAACTCACACCTAGTGGGACGCCAGTGACAATGATGACTATGAGAACCTTGGAGAGGACCTCATATGTGGGCAACCCCATCTGGCTCCTCTCGATGTAGCGGCTTTACTTTGAGCTCCCCTCGGATGGCAGAGCTTCTCCCCCTATCTCTAAGGGAGAGACCCGCCACCCGGCGGAGGAAACTCATTTCGGCCGCTTGTACCCGTGATCTTGTCCTTTCGGTCATAACCCAGAGTCATGACCATAGGTGAGGATGGGAACGTAGATCGACCGGTAAATTGAGAGCTTTGCCTTTCGGCTCAGCTCCTTCTTCACCATAACGGATCAATACAACGTCCGCATTACTGAAGACGCCGCACCGATCCGCCTGTCGATCTCACAATCCACTTTTCCCTCACTCGTGAACAAGACTCCAAGGTACTTGAACCCCTCCACTTAGGGCAGGGTCTCCTCCCCAACCCGGTGATGGCACTGCACCCTTTTCCGGGCAAGAACCATGGACTCGGACTTGGAGGTGCTGATTCTCATTCCGGTCGCTTCACACTCGGCTGCGAACCGATCCAGTGAGAGCTGAAGGTCCTGGCCAGGTGAAGCCGTCAGGACCACATTATCTGCAAAAAGCAGAGACCTAATCCTGCAGCCACCAAACCGGATCCCCTCAAGGCCCTGACTGCGCCTAGAAATTCTGTCCATAAAAGTTATGTTTTATATCCTAGTTTCTTCAAAATAACCACCCTTTGCTCTGATTACTTTTTTGCACACTCTTGGCGTTTTTTTCGATGAGCTTCAAGATGCACCTGAAATGATTTTCGACCATTCTTGAAGGAGTTAGCTCGTCGAGAGAATGCCAAGAGTGTGCAAAGCAGGAATCAGAGCGAAGGGTGGTTGTTTTGAAGAAACTAGAATGTGTTGGCCCTGCGATGAGGTGGCGACTTGTCCAGGGTGTACCGCGCCTTCCGCCCGAAGCAGCTGAGATAGGCTCCAGCACCCCCAGTGACCCCAAACGGTACAATGGATGGATGAATGGATAGAATATAAGACATGCTTTTAGTTATTTCACTTTTTTTTGTTAAGTACATAACTCCACATGTGTTCATTCATAGTTTTGATTCCTTCAGTGACAATCTACAATGTAAATAGTCATGAATATAAAGAAAACACATTGAATGAGGAGAAGGTGTGTCCAAACTTTTGGCCTGTACTGTATATAATATTTAATGGCGCTATAGCTCGGTTGGTAGAGTGGCCGTGCCAGCAACTTGAGGGATCCAGGTTCGATCCCCGCTTCCGCCATCCTAGTCACTGCCGTTGTGTCTTTGGGCAAGACACTTTACCCACCTGCTCCAAGTGCCACCCACACTGCTTTAAATGTAACTTAGATATTGGGATTTCACTATGTAAAGCGCTTTGAGTCACTAGAGCAGTGGTTCTCAACTTTTTTTCAGTTATGTACCCTTTGTGAACATTTTTTTAATTCAATTACCCCCTAATCAGAGCAAAGCCTTTTCGGTTGAAAAAAATAGATAAATAAGTAAAATACAGCACCGTGTTATCAGTTTCTATCCATCCATTTTCTACCGCTTATTCCCTTTTGGGGTCGCGGGGTGCGCTGGCGCCTATCTCAGCTACAATCGGGCGGAAGGCGGGGTACACCCTGGACAAGTCGCTACCTCATCACAGGGCCAACACAGATAGACAGACAACATTCACACTCACATTCACACACTAGGGCCAATTTAGTGTTGCCAATCAACCTATCCCCAGGTGCATGTCTTTGGAAGTGGGAGGAAGCCGGAGTACCCGGAGGGAACCCACGCATTCACGGGGAAAACATGCAAACTCCACACAGAAAGATCCCGAGCCTGGATTTGAACCCAGGACTGCAGGAACTTCGTATTGTGAGGCAGACGCACTAACCCCTCTTCCACCGTGAAGCCCGTTATCAGTTTCTGATTTGTTAAATTGTACAACAGTGCAAAATATTGCTCATTTGTAGTGGTCTTTCTCGAACTATTTGAGAAAAAAAAAAGATATAAAAACAACAAAAAAAATCTTGAAAAATAAACATGTGATTCAATTATAAATAAATATTTCTACACATAGAAGTAATCATCTCAAAGTGCCCTAAGATCCATCTGGATTCATGAACTTAATTGTAAACATTTCTTCACAAAAAAAGAAATATTTATGGAACATGTCCACAAAAAATCCAGCTGTCAACACTGAATATTGCATTGTTGCATTTCTTTTCACAGTTTATGAACTTACATTAATATTTTGTTGAAGTATTATTCAATAAATATATTTATAAAGGATTTTCGAATTGTTGCTATTTTTAGAATATTTAAAAAAAAATCTCACGTACCGCTTGGCATACCTTCAAATACCCTCAGGGGTACGCGTACCCCCATTTGAGAACCACTGCACTAGAGAAAAGCGCTATATGAATATAATTCACTTCACATCTATTTAGCATATTTTGGCCGATGTCAGATTGGTTTTAGCTTGTTTTATAAACACAAACGTGAAGAACATCAAATGCCCCGCACATCTTTTCATATGCGGCCGGCTCTTGTTAGAAAACGTTTGGACGCCGCTGTGCAAAACTATTCTATTGAAGCCACCAGAGTCAAACACGCAAGTCTGAGCTTGTTAGCGGGACCGCGTCGCACCGCCCCTCAGGGTGGGGGGGACGCCGCTCAGCCACTTAAAACCAGAATCCCACTTCTGATCATGTTCAGGTGACGGCGCACAAATGGCGCTCTGGCCGACGTCATGTGCCGCTGACATGAATGACATGCGTGAAGAGACTCTCCGGTGGTGAGCCAACAGGCTGTAATCCGTGACTCACATGTTGCCATTGGTGTAGACGCTGCCGTTTTCCTCCACGTACTGCACCTGTGCCGGGTAAACATGCTGGACCTGTTGAACAGTCTGTGTCTGGAATGCAATGGCCAAGGAACACGTTAAAGATGCAGATCCTGAAATATATAGGCGGTGTTCACCCGTGGTGATGTTACCTGTTGCTGTACAGGCAGCTGCTGGGTGGAGCCCGCAGGCTGGACAGGCACGCTGGTCTGGATAGGGACGGTGGAGGTGGAGTCAGCGCCTGCTTCAGGGGTCTGCATGGCGCCTAATTAGACGGACGACATTTACAGCCATGCTTAATGCAGATTCAGGTGCAATGCTGATAAACCTTTCAAGTATGACTACTGCCTATTTCACAACAATTTTAGATTTTCTGTTGAGTGTATTATTCAGGAGTGACCTCACTTTCTTATCAGTCCGCATGTATTATTCTCATTTTCTTTGAGTCACTGCCCTTGGAAGACCTTCAAAACCCCCGCTTTTGGTATTTCTCGCATACACTGGAGCGCCTGCACGCTTTGCAAAACTTTATCTATAATGTAGATTATTGTTCTCAGCAATATCCAGTAGTGATGTGACTTCCTACTCAGTGGCCTAGTGGTTAGACAGGGGTCACCAACGCAGTGCCCGCGGGCACCAGGTAGCCCGTGAGGACCAGATGAGTCGCTCGCTGGCCTGTTCTAGAAATAGCTCAAATAGCAGCACTTACCAGTGAGCTGCCGCTATTTTTAAATTTTTATTTATCTACTAGCAAGCTGGTCTCGCTTTGCTCGACATTTTTAATTCTAAGAGAGACAAAACTCAAATAGAATTTGAAAATCCAAGAAAATATTTTAAAGACTTGGTCTTCACTTGTTTGAATAAATTCTTTTTTTTTTTTTTTACTTTGCTTCTTATAACTCTTAGAAAGACAATTTTAGAGAAAAAATACAACCTTAAAAATTATTTTAGGATTTTTAAACACATATACCTTTTAAATTCCTTCCTCTTCTTTACTGAAAATTTAAATCAAAGTTCAAGTAAATTTAATTTTCTTATTGTAAAGAATTATAAATACATTTTATTTTAATTCTTCATTCAAGCTTCTGTTTTTTCGACAAAAAATATTTGTGAAATATTTCTCCAAACTTATCATTATGATTAAAATTAAAAAAAAAATATTTGCCTTTGTTAGAAATATAGCTTGGTCCAATTTGTTATATATTCTAATAAAGTGCAGATTGGATTTTAAAGTATTTAAAACATGTCATCTGAATTCTAAAATTAATCTTAATCAGGAAAAAATACTAATCATGTTCCATAAATTATTTTTTTAAATTTTTTCAAAAAGATTCGAATTAACTAGTTTTTCTCTTCTTTTTTTCGGTTGAATTTTGAATTTTAAAGAGGCGAAATATATTTATAAAAATATTGCTCTGTTTCCATATATATTTATTGTGAGAAATCATTAAGATGATCAGTGTTTCCACAAAGATAAATATCATTAATTATTAATAATAACAGTTAAAGGTAAATTGAGCAAATTGGCTATTTCTGGCAATTTATTTAAGTGTGTATCAAACTGGTAGCCATTCGCATTAATCAGTACTCAAGAAGTAGCTCTTGGTTTCAAAAAGGTTGGTGACCCCTGGGTTAGAGTGTCTACCTCTACCCCGGCCGAGTCACACCAAAGACTATAAAAATAGGACCCATTACCTCCCTGCTTGGCGATCAGCATCAAGGGTTGGAATTGGGGGTTAAATCACCAAAAATAATTGCTGGGCACGGCCACCACTGCTGCTCACTGCTCCCCTCACCTCCCAGGGGGGGGGGGGAACAAGGGGACGTGTCAAATGCAGAGGACACATTTCACCACACCTAGTGTGTGTGTGACAATCATTGCTACTTTAACCTTAACTTCCTGATCAGTCCTTATTTAATATTCCTATTTTTCCCCTTGAAACATTGTAGGGTTTACAACAATGCATCAAGGCTTTCTCCCCCCCCCCCCACCAGAGTAAGGGTGGAGAAAAAACAGTTTTGATATTCCCATTTAGCGAATCAGACTGGCAAAACCAGTTACAGCTCAATAGTAATTACTCATCTTAGCCAGCAATTTGGTTCTTGTTAAAAACGTTTTCATCGACTACAAAGGATTATCAGTGACACACTAGCAATAAAAAAACAATAGACCAGTGGTTCTCAATCTTTTTTCACCGAGTACCACCTCACAAAACACATGGCCTACTAAATACCACCATAACGACTAATATTAAAATACATTAGCGTAATAGGCCCCAGTATTCATTAAAAACAAGGCAGAGGTTTGGGAGTTTTCCCGAGATTGTCCATTATACATCGTATAATTTGCTATGATAAGATTTTATTTAAAAAGGCCCAAAAAATGTATACATACATTTAAAAACAAATATCTTATAATTTAAAATATAGGTGCTAATAGTAATTAACATTGTTTTGCTCAATTGTCAATTGCTGCAGCTTGTTGTACAAGGTACTTTGTTGAGGATTTTTCAAGTGTGGGGACTTTTTTGATATTTTTAAAATTAAAAACGATTAGCAACAAATCTAGCATCTTTTTCTGGTGTTATTATAGACTGTACTTGTGTTTAGAGACTCTACCTCTGTCCCTTGATGTCCCCGACAAAAAGCTAGCTGCAGCGTGCATGATGTCGCGTTTGTTTCGCACTGCTGCTCCTTAAAAGCCGCCACTGTCCTCTTAAAATTTGCACATTTTGTAGATACGCGTCTAAGAGTAAATCTGGGATGAATTAAAGTTCTTTCCATTTCGCAGACTGGACAATCTTGTGCATCTTGTTTATTACTTCATCACAATATCCGGTTTCGGCAGCACTGTTTTAAGTCGTTTTTCGGCGGCCAAGTTTTTGGTGAATCGCTTGTCGATGGTGCACAAATAACAGTCTATATATACATCCATTCATACAGTAATGTTTTATGTTTTTGTGGTTTTGATTCGATGTTCATTTTTCCCCATGATCCCAAACACAACGCTTGTGCTTGAAAGCAGATTGGCGGAAAATGAGGAAATGTTGTATGTGTGTAAGGAAACCCAGAAACAAAATTGTTTGCACACGGAGAATATTTTTGTTTGTGAAAATAGATGATCAACATTTAGAATCTGTAAGTATCTCCGCGAGAGCTTATTGAAGAATTTAGTGCGTCATAAACCTCCTCCTCAAGGCTACTCTGCAATATTTATTTTAATTTGTCACTCCTAATCGATAAATCCGATGAAATCTTATACCTCTAGTCTCTTACGTGAATGAGCTAAATGATATTATCGGATATTTTACGGTAACATGTCAATAATGTCACAAATAAGTCGCTTCTGAGTATAAGTCGCACCCCCGGCCAAACTATGAAAAAAACTGTGACTTATAGTCCGAAAAATACGGTATCTTTACTGTCATTGTGCATTATACAACGAAATTGTATGCAAAATAATTTAGTGCAAATTCATAATAACACATAAAAACTGAGATAAAAAATACATAAAAATAGCAAGCACACAGCTCGCATGCACAGTCATTCTTGTCTTGTGTTCAGCGACACTATTGCTCTCGGGTAAAAAGTGTTCTTAAATCTGTTTGTCCGGCATTTTATTGTCCTGTATCTCCTGCCATGTAATTGCTGTCATGAGTTTCCAATAATTTCTCAATTTAGCTGAACTGTGCCAATTTTGTCAAAAGGAGTGGCCAAAAATTCAACCAAAAGCGCCTTATTGAAGTGAAACTTGCCAAGGGACATATAAGCAAATTTTAACATTGCTGTATGTACAGGTGCTGATCATATTATTAGAATATCATGAAAAAGTTGATTTATTTCATTAATTCCATTTAGAAAGTCAAACTTGTAGAATGTATACATTCATTCCAAACAGACTGATACATTTCAAGTGTTTTTTTGTCAAAAAGGAGATGATTATAGCTGACAACCAATGAAAACCCTAAATTCAACATCTCAGAAAATTAGGATATGGTATAAAGGTCAGATATTGAAGACACCTGGTGCCACACTCTAATTAGCTAACTGACTCAAAACACCTGGAAAAGCCTTTAAATGGTCTGTTGTTTTGATTCTGTATGACACACAATCATGGGGAAGACTGCTGACTTGACAACTGTCCAAAAGATGACCATTGATACTTTAAAGAAAGAGGGCAAGACACAAAAGGTCATTGCCAAAGAGGTTGGATGTTCCCAGAGCTCTGTGTCCAAGCACATTAATAGAGAGGCGAAGGGAAGACAAAGATGTGGTAGAAAAAAGTGTACAAGCAAGAGGGATAACCGCGCCCTGGAGAGGATTGTCTAAGAAATTAACAAAACTAAAGAGTTGGTCCGACATAAACAGACTCTTTAAATCCAAGTAAAACTAAAATAAAGATATTCGGTAACAGTGGAAGAGAAAGTCAGACACTAATACAAAGAGTAGACATTGAAAGGATAAAACAAATCACATTTTGGGGTGTAATAGATGAGAAAATGAACTGGCAATCTTATATAAAAAAATATACAACATAAGGTAGCAAAAAATATTTCAACAACGAAAAATAGTATTTATATTCTGGGCCAAAAATCACTCAATATTCTCTACTGTTCACTAGTGTTACCATTGATTGATTGATTGATTGAAACTTTTATTAGTAGATTGCACAGTACAGTACATATTCCGTACAATTGACCACTAAATGGTAACACTCCAATAACTTTTTCGACTTGTTTAAGTCGGAGTCCACGTTAATCAATCCATAACTGAGGCGTTGTGTAGAAATATGTGAAAAAATGTACAAAAGTACATGTCATTCACTAACCGTGTTACAAAAAAGGTCAGTTAGAATGATGCTTAATGTTGTCTATTGAGAACACTCCAAGCCTTTTGTTTGTTGAACTATAACCTTCTACCCAAGAACGTACAATTATTCTCAATAAAAGAGAAATATAACCTTGGGGGAAAAGTGTAATTTAAAACATTTGTAAGCACGTACAACACTTATGACCTTTAGTATATCAATCACTATGTGGAATTAAATTAAGCGAAGAACTCAAACAATGTACTGATATGATTCAGTTTCAGAGGCTGTTCAAGTTCAAGTGTTTACAAAGCACAAGGAAGAAGAATCCTGATAAACATCTCGAACCTTATTGAAAAATTAGATCATCTTAATCATCTCATTATGTGAATCATAACTTAAGTATTTATTTATGACAATTTTATTAGTATATGTATCCAACATTCATTTATTCACTTGTTGTGTAAGAGATTGAGTACAATCAAATGCGCAGTTGTACTTACTCAGTGGCCTAGTGGTTAGAGCAGTGGTTCTTAACCTGGTTGGAGGTATCGAACCCCATCAGTCTCATAATCGCATTCACCGAACCCTTCTTTAGTGAAAAATAAAATGTTTTTTTTCTCAAATTCAAGACAAAGTCATAGTTTTTTTTTTAAATGGTGAACATCATCTCTTTCAAAGAACAAAACCAACACAGTGCATGAACTAACAACAAATTACACACCTGTGAACCAGATGTAAAATTAGAGGGAACATTGTTTAGGGGTGTCCGTAATACGGCGATAGAGAGAAGTTTTTATTCACACGATGAGTTGGGTGTGTCTTGACCTCCGTGGCGGAGGCTCCGTTGAACCCCTGAGGCAGACTCACCAAACCCCTAGGGTTCGATCAAACGCAGGTTAAGAACCACTGGGTTAGATTGTCCGCACTGAGATCGGTAGATTGTGAGTTTAAACCCCGGCCGAGTTATACCAAAGACTATAAAAATGGGACCCGTTACCTCCCTGGACGGTGGAACAGGGGTTAGTGCATGTGCCTCACAATGTGAAGGTCCTTAATTCAATCCCGGGCTCTGGATCTTTCTGTGTGGAGTTTGCATGTTCTCCCCGTGACTACGTGGGTTCCCTCCGGGTACTCTGGCTTCCTCCCACCTCCAAAGACATGCACCTGGGAATAGGTTGATGGGCAACACTAAATTGGCCCTAGTGTGTGAATGTGAGTGTGAATGTTGTCTAGTGGCCTAGTGGTTAGAGTGTCCGCCCTGAGATCGGTAGGTTGGGAGTTCAAACCCTGGCCGAGTCGTACCAAAGACTATAAAAATGGGACCCTTTACCTCCCTGCTTGGCACTCAGAATCAAGGGTTGGAATGGGGGGTTAAATCACCGCTGCTGCCCACTGCTCCCCTCACCTTTCAGGGGATGATCGCCACACCTAGTGTGTGTGTGAGACAATCATTGGTACTTTAACTGTCTACACTGCAAAAATTGAAATCTAAGTAAGATGAAATATCTCAAATAAGGGGGATATTTTCTTATTTTCTGTCGGATAAGATAATTCTTCTCACTAAGCAGATTTTATGTTAGAGTGTTTTACTTGTTTAAGGGTTTTGGTCCTAAATGATCTCAGTAAGATATTACAGCTTGTTGCTGAGATGTTATGACCTATATTGAGTAAAACATGCTTGGAACTAGAATATCAAGTGTCTCAAAGCTGTGTCATCAACACTCACAAGTATAAAACTACTTTTTTTAAAGTAATAATTTCTTATCTCAAGCATGACAAAAAAAAAATCATGATGCTGCGCACACATCATTATGTCAAGATAATGGCTCTAGCATTTACTTAATTTAAGAATACATTTCAACATATTTAAGCAAATAGGTCTCTTTTTTTTCTCCCAAGAAAAGTGCACTAGTTATTAGTGAGAATGTAGTTATTTTAAGGTATTTTGGGGTTCATTGAGGTTAGCTAATTTTACCTGTTTTGGAAATTTTCTTGTTCTATTGGCAGATAATTTTGCTTAGTTCAAATAAAATACCCCTAATTTTTGTATTTTTTTTCTTTCTTGTTTTTGAACACTGACTTTTTGCAGTGTATCTGTGTTGGCCATGGGATGAGTTAGCAACTTGTCCAGGCTGTACCCCGCCTTCCGCCCGAATGCAGCTGAGATAAGCTCCAGCACCCCCAGCGACTCCGAACGGGACAAGCGGTAGGAAATGGATGGATGGATGATTTTATAAAATAGTGTGGGATCAAAAATAGCATTTTCAACGGGACATTTTTGTCACAAAGTGCTAATGTGTAATTTGTTTTGTGTAGTCTCGCTGATTTAAAGAATGGCAGTGACAATTCAAAATGTAAAAAAAAAAAAATATTTCAACAAACTTCACAAAATATCCCTCTTATGGTTTAAAAGGATATATATCAAGTGACTTATTCATAGGGCTGGGACGATTAAAAAATAGCATTATTGCTTGACAGCAATATTGAATATTGATTCTTGGCACTCAGCATCAAGGGTTGGAATTTGGGGTTAAATCACAAAAAAATGATTCCCGGGCGCGGCCACCGCTGCTGCTCACTGCTTCCCTCACCTCCCAGGCATTGATCAAAGGTGATGGGTCAAATGCAGAGAATGATTTCCCCACACCTAGTGTGTGTGACTGTCATTGGTACTTTAAAGGCCTACTGAAACCCACTACTACCGACCATGCAGTCTGATAGTTTATATATCAATGATGAAATATCAACATTGCAACACATGCCAATACGGCCAGGTTAGTTTACTAAATTGCAATTTAAAATTTTGCGCCGAAGTACCCTGCTGAAACGTCGCGGTATGATGACGCGTGCGCGTGACGTCACGCATTGTAGAGGACATTTTGTTCCAGCATCGTTCCCAGCTATTAAGTCGTCTGTTTTCATCGCATAATTCCACAGTATTCTGGACATCTGTGTTGCTGAATCTTTTGCAATTTGTTCAATGAATAATAGAGACATCAAAGAAGAAAACTGTAGGTGGGAAGCGGTGTATTTCGGCCGCCTTTAGCAACACAAACACAGCCGGTGTTTCATTGTTTACATTCCCGAAAGATGACGGTGAAGCTTTACTATGGAACAGAGCGGTCAAGCGAACACGGTTGGATTGGACCAGACACACAAAGTACAATGTATTATGCAACGATCATTTAGAAAGATCGTGTTTCGAAGAGGGTCCCTTGCGAAGGGCAGAGATGGGCATCGCCACCACCCGTCGACTGGTGCTGAAGAAAGGTGCGGGGGCGACTATCAGGTTGTACTGGTACGACCATATAATCTCACTAAAACACTAGTAACACATCAAGCAGATAAGGGATTTTCCAGAATTATCCTAGTAAATTTGTCTAGTAACATCTGAATCGCTCCCTCTGTATAGTCTTTTTTTTTCTTCTAGTCCTTCACTCTCACTTTCCTCATCCACAAATATTTCATCCTCGTTCAAATTAATGGGGGAATTGTCGCTTTCTCGGTCCGAATCGCTCTTGCTGCTGGTGGCCATGATTGTAAACAATGTTCAGATGTGAGGAGCTCCACAACCCGTGACGTCACGCGCATGTCGTCTGCTACTTCCGGTACAGGCAAGGCTTTTTTTTTTTTATCAGCACCAAAAGTTGCGAGCTTCATTGTTGATGTTCTCTACTAAATCCTTTCAGCAAAAATATGGCAATATCGCAAAATAATCAAGTATGACACATAGAATGGACCTGCTATCCCCGTTTAAATAAGAAAATCTCATTTCAGTAGGCCTTTAACTTTATCTTTGTCGAAATTGCTTTAAAATGAAAAGAGGTAGGATTAAATGAGATCTGTTTCTTCCAACTCCTTTTCGAACACGCTGTAATGAGAAAATGACAAATATGTGATGTATCGTATTGTAATTGTATGCATGTTCAAAATAAACTAACACTACAACCATGTTATGACTCAAAATATTGAAATTGTTCAGTCGGCGGCAGTTTTCTTATGTTCAATGTGGAATGTTGCCCTCTTTTTTACAACACAAGTTGCCTTTGAAAAAAATAAAAGATAAAAAATTTCATTTTTACTACTAAACTTCTTCTCAAATGGTAGCACATAATAAGCGAGGTCTGGTCCTCGTAATAACAGGCTCATCCGTCTCGGGCAAATCGATAGCTGCGGAGAGCACCTGTTCTCTTGCCGTGTGGTACTCAATGTTCTGAGAAGCTCATGCATCAGTGGCACATGGTCCTGTCTCCAGGTCAGCGGCCATAAAGCAAGTTAATATGTAACAAACTCCAAATAGATGCTGCTTCTCCTTGCTTTCTACCTTTAGTTCAGGCGGGGAAAAGGTAGAGAAGCTCAACTTATACCTTTTACTCAACAGATGTTTGGGTGAGAAGAAGCTGTCACTTTTTGTCGACTAGAACAGAATAGAATGCAACACATGCCTGACATTTGTCATCAGTACTTATTCATGAGCCCCTTCCCCTTCTAATAGAGCGGGGGTCAGCAACCCGCGGCTCTAGTGGCTCTCTGGAGCTTTTTAAAAAATGTATGAAAAATGGAAAAAGATGAGGAAAAAAATATATATTTTTTGTTTTAATATAGTTTCTATAGGAGGACAAACATGACACAAACCTCCCTAATTGTTATAAAGCACACTGTTTGTATTAAACATGCGTCACGAGCGCCGTTTTGTCCTACTAATTTTGGCGGTCCTTGAACTCACCGTAGTTTGTTTACATATTTAACTTTCTCCGGCTTTCTAAGACGTGTTTTATGCCACTTCTGTTTCCGTCCCGTTTTGTCCACCAAACTTTTAAGCTTGTGCATGAATGCTCAAAAGTGAGTTTTGTTGACATTATTGACTTGTGTGGAGTGTGCTAATCAGACATATTTGGTCACTGTGTGACTGCAAGCTAATCGATGCTAACATGCTATTTGGGCTAGCTCAGTGGTTCTCAGCCTTCTTGGAGGTACCGAACCCCATCAGTCTCATAATTGCATTCACCGAACCCTTCTTTAATGAAAAATAAAATGTTTTTTTTTCTCAAATTCAAGACAAAGTTATATGTTTGTTTTTTTACTGGTGCACAAAATGAGCCGTGCATGAACATCATCTTGTTCAAAGAACAAAACCAACACAGTGCATTAACTCCCAACAAATGACACACCTGCGAATCAGATGGAAAATTAGAGGGAACACTGTTTGGGGGTGTCCATAATACGGCGATAGGGAAAAGTTTTTATTTACACGATGAGTCGGGTGTGTCTTGACCTCCGCCGAACCCCTGAGGCCGACTCACCGAACCCTTGGGGTTCGATCGAACCCAGGTTAAGAACCACTGGGCTAGCTATATGTACATATTGCATCATTATGCCTCATTTGTAGCTATATTTGAGCTCATTTGGTTTCATTTAAAGGGGAACATTATCACAATTTCAAAAGGGTTAAAAACAATAAAAATCAGTTCCCAGTGGCTTGTTTTCTTTTTCGAAGTTTTTTTCAAAATTTTACACCTCCCGGAATATCCCTAAAAAAAGCTTTAAAGTTCTTGATTTTCGCTATTTGCGATGCGACTGTCCATTTCCCTGTGACGTCATACAGGGCTGCCAATACAAACAACATGGCGGTTACCACAGCAAGATATAGCGACATTAGCTCAGATTCAGACTCGGATTTCAGCGGCTTAAGCGATTCAACAGATTACGCAAGTGTTGAAACAGAAGGTCGGAGTATTGAGGCAGATAGCGAAAACGAAATTGAAGAAGAAACTGAAGCTATTGAGCGAATAGCTATTGACGCTGTTCGGCCATAGCATGGGTGTACCTAATGAAGTGGCCCATAGCATGGCTGCCTTATTAGCATCGCCGGTAAAATGTGCGGACCAAACGATCAGGACTTTCGCATCTTGTAAAACTGGAGCAACTTAAATTTGTCGAATGGTAAGTGTTTGTTTCGCAATAAATGTGGGTATCTAGTTTCAAATGTACATACAGCTAGCGTAAATAGCATCTTAGCATCGATTAGCATAGCATGTTAGCATCGATTAGCTGGCAGTCATGCTGCGACCAAATATGTCTGATTAGCACATAAGTCAACAACATCAACAAAACTCAACTTTGTAAATTCGTCGACTTAATAGTTGCAAACGCATCTGCAGGTTATCCAAACATCTCTGTGCCATGTCTGTCTTAGCATCGCGGGTAAAATGTGCAGACACTCTGGCACATTCAATGGGGGTCTGGCGGCAGATTTCTTTCCAGTGGTGCAACTTGAATCCCTCCCTGTTAGTGT
This sequence comes from Nerophis ophidion, assembly GCF_033978795.1. Classification (NCBI taxonomy): domain Eukaryota; kingdom Metazoa; phylum Chordata; class Actinopteri; order Syngnathiformes; family Syngnathidae; genus Nerophis; species Nerophis ophidion. The sequence continues at coordinate 1,558,729 of NC_084627.1, forward strand.
TGTTACACCCTCCGACAACACACCGACGAGGCATGATGTCTCCAAGGTTCCAAAAAATAGTCGAAAAAACGGAAAATAACAGAGCTGAGACCCGGTGTTTGTAATGTGAAAATGAAAATGGCGAGTGTGATGTAACGTTCTGACGTCATCGCTACAAGACCGATAAACAGAAAGGCGTTTAATTCGCCAAAATTCACCCATTTAGAGTTCGGAAATCGGTTAAAAAAATACATGGCCTTTTTTCTGCAACCTCAAGGTATATATTGATGCTTGCATAGGTCTGGTGATAATGTTCCCTTTTAAATCCTCTTAATTCAAATTATATCTCATGACACACTATCTGTACGTAATTTGGCTTTTATTTTTTTACGGCTCCAGACATATTTGTTTTTGTATTTTTGGTCCAATATGGCTCTTTCAACATTTTAGGTTACCGACCCCTGTAATAGAGGAGTACGAGTGCTAAATAGCCATTGCCTCCGGGGGGGGGGGGCACCTCCTCCTCCTCCTCCACATCACAGTTTCCATGAACAAACCTCTCTTGGTTAATTAAGTCGGGTTTCCTTACAGCTTCGACTCTCTCCGGGGACGGTCCCACCCCCCCCGTCCTCTTTCCTTATCTCCAACATCACACTGGCCCTTTTTCTGTGGGCTTTCACTCGCATTAACAGTTAGAGTGGTTGACCTCCAAGTTAGAATACAAAGCAGAGTCAATAATCTTCGCTACTAAGGTGGAGAAAAGCGAGAGAGAGAGAGAGAGTGTAAAGAAGAAAAAAAAAAAAAGACTCATTTTCCGGAGCTATACAGAGATTCATCAATGGTGAGCTATTTTCAACACCTCGGGGAGGGTAATTGGCACTCTCGCTATCACTGTCAGACATGATGCTGAACATCATGGCGCCTGTTTACATATTTATTACATTCTGTGATGTTGACACAATCATTCGTAATGAAAAAAAACCTCCTTCGCAGGGAAGAAAAAAAAAAAAAAAAGCACCCCTGAACCACAACACATTCCCGGGTTGCCTCACCCCCCCCCCCCCCCCCCCCCCTTCCACAAACACTAAACACACCTTCTGCCTCACTATTCAGGCACACAATCCCTTGTGGCCCACTTAAACGCTGTGCTCCGCCGAGCAAGTGCGAGCCCGACAAAGACACACGGGAACAAAAGCGTCCGAGGAGGGCCACGTTTTGGTTTTTCTTTTTGCCCCGCACCCCTCACCGCCTCCGTTCCTCTTACTAAAAACGATGACGAGCGCAAGGTTCCCCTTTATAAAAAATAAAATAAAATAAAAAACACTAGTACTTTTGTTTTTTTTCTAATTCGAGAGCCGAGTCATGTAATAGGAGATATTAAAGAACTTTGAAAGAAGCGCACACGTCGCAACTAAGCCAAGGTGTCAGCATTGTAGTTGAACAAGGAGACGCCGAAGAACAAAAAAACCCATCAGAATAGTCACAGAATTACAAAACTTACAATTTTATCGTGTTTTTGTGTGAATAAATTTGACATAGTAGAGGGGGAAAAGTTGTAGTTTTTAATGAAAATGAGGTCATAATATGTGGAGGAAAAATATTTGTTATGTGCCACCCACGCTGGTTTAAATGTAACTTAGATATTGGGTTACTTTGAGTCACTAGAGAAAAGCGCTATATAAATATAATTCATTCACTATATATGTAAATATATAAGTAAACATTGATTGATTGATTGATTAATTGATATATATATGTATATATATATGTATATATATATATATATATATATATATATATATATATCTATATATATGTATGTATATATGTATATATATATATGTATATATCTGTGTGTGCATGTATATGTATATATATGTATATATATATGTATGTATATATATATGTATATATATACAGTATATGTGTGTGAATGTATATGTATATATATATATATATATGTATATGTATATATATATATATATATATATATGTATGTATATATATGTATATATATATGTATGTATATATATCTATCTATATATATGTATGTGTATGTATATATATCTATCTATATATATGTATGTATATATGTATATATCTATATATATATGTATGTATATATGTATATATATGTGTATATATGTATATATATATATGTATGTGTATATATATATATATATATATACACACACACACACACACACACACACACACACACACACACACACACACACACACACACACATACATATGTATACATAAATAAAGGTTTGGACACACCTTCTCATTTCAATGTGTTTTCTTTATTTTCATGACTATTTACATTGTATATTGTCACTGAAGTTATCAAAACTATGACACCTGTGAAGTGAAATCCCCTTTCAGGTGACTACCTCTTGAAGCTCATCGAGAGAATGCCAGGAGTTTTCAAAGCAGTAATCAGAGCTTTCAAAGGGTGGCTATTTTTTTTGAAGGAACTAGAATATAAAACATGCTTTCAGTTATTTCACCATTTCTTGTTAAGTACATAACTCCACGTGTTCATTCATAGTTTTGATGCCTTCAGTGACAATCTACACTGTAAATAGTCATGAAAATAAAGAAAACACGTTGAATGACAAAGTGTGTCTATACTATACGAGATATATATATATATATATAATATTTATTTTAAGAGAATAATATCTTGATATTACACTCACTAACTGTGGTAAAATGGGGAATTTTCATCACGTTAAAAGTATAAACGTTTGAAAAAGAATAAAATATTGACAATTTTATGATTTTTTTCTTGTAGCAAAAACCTTTAAACTTTCATTTTTTCTAACTAGTGATGTAGAGTGTCCATGCACTAAATTAGTACGATTTGTCAAAGAGATCCGCTCTAAATAAACGTCCTTCAACCCATTGGAACACTTTAATCTGAGCGTGTTCTGTTCTTGAAAAACTGGAGCAACACACCTGGATCGTGCGATGTAAAACCAGATCTTTTGAGTGGTTGTGTGGCGCCGCACGGGACCCTTTTTATCGCGCATGCGCCAGTCTCAACGCTCGGCATATAACCCAGAAGCAGATTCCGGTAAATAAAAAAGGCAACAATTGGAGTAAAGAGGAAACTGTTTATTTGCTTCACAAATTAAAATGATGTAACATTTTAAAATGCGCCAATGGGAGGGAAAAAAAGCTAAGGAAATGTACGATACCGCAGCTTCATTCAGACTCACGACGAGTGAGATGTAAGATAATGAAGCAGGAATATTGCAAGGCAAAAAAAAAGAAAGTGCATACAAACCTTTTTTTTTACTGCATTTGCTAGGCTGTGTACTTGTAAGAAGTAGCAGATGCCTTGTGTGACGTCTTAGGTAAACCGGAAAAGCAATACATTATTCCGCGCTAAAAGGTCAAAAAGCGCCTCGAATGTACAGAAGGCACATGGCGTATAAACAATGGTCACATGAGAGAAAGGGCATGGACACTGGGACTTCACATGTAGGTGTGAGAATACAAAAAAAACAACTATTTGAGAAATCCGACTAATTTAGTGGTTGGAAACATAGTTAATGTGAACATTTCATTTCATACATTTCATGGCCCAAATAGTTTACAGTAGCACTATTCATAATCCTAATACCAGGGTGTCTAGTGAGGGTCATTTTGTACTCCCTTGTCCCAGGAAGAATTCCTAACGGAAATCTTTTATTTATAAATCTGTATCGCTCTGGAATAACCTGCCTCGAATTCTCACTGGCATTGAACGTAAACAGGTTTTTAAAAGGAAAGTCATATTTTATCTGAGTCTGTAAATAATTAGTTTATTGATTATTTTTGTTTGGTTGTGTATTGTGTAGTTATATTTATATGGTAATTATTATTCTGTGACTGTAAATTGTTTGCTTGTTTTCTTATTGATGCTTTCAGTTGTTTCTGTATTTGTGTAGTTATAATTATATGTTTTTACATGTAATTGTATTGAGTTTGTGGACCCCAGGAAGACTAGTGGGTAGTTGTGGCAACCAGCTTATGGAGATACTTAATTAAAAAAAAAAAAAATCATATCACAGTTATTATGACTAAAACGGTTATCATTATTATGGCAGTTTTGTTGAATATACTCAAAACGTTATTAAACACACACACTGAAATCTTTTGACTCTTTTAAATGTGAAGTGAATTATATTTATACAGAGCAGGGGTCACCAATCTTTTTGAAACCAAGAGCTACTTCTTGGGTACTGATTAATGCGAAGGGCTACCAGTTTGATACACACTTAAATAAATTGCCAGAAATAGCCAATTTGCTCAAATTACATTTAATAAATAAATCTATATATATTAAAAAAATTGGTATTTCTGTCTGTCATTCCGTTGAACATTTTTTTTCCTTTTACGGAAGGTTTTTTGTAGAGAATAAATGATGAAAAAAACAAATAATTGAAGAGTTTAAAAGAGGAGAAAACACGAAAAAAATGACAATTAAATTTTGAAACATAGTTTATCTCCAATTTTGACTCTTTAAAATTCAAAATTCAAACGAAAAAAATGAAGTGAAAATTAAAAAAAGAATTTATGGAAAATCATTAGTAATTTCTCCTGATTAAGATTAGTTTTAGAATTTTGATGACATGTTAAATAGGTTAAAATCCAATCTGTATAATATATAACAAATTGGACCAAGCTATATTTCTAACAAAGACAAATAATTATTTCTTCTAGATTTTGCAGAACAAAAATTTTAAAATAAACTCAAAAGACTTTGAAATAAGATTCATATTTGATACTACAGATTTTCTAGATCTGCCAGAAATATTTTTGGGAATTTTAATCACAATAAGTTTGAAGAAATATTTCACAAATATTCTTTGTCGAAAAAAACAGTAGCTAAAATGAAGAATTGAAATGTATTTATTATTATTTACAATAAAAAAATACTTGAACATTGATTTAAATTGTCAGGAAAGGAGAGGAAGGAATTTAAAAGGTAAAAAGGTATATGTGTTTAAAAATCCTAAAATCATTTTTAAGGTTGTATTTTTTCTCTAAAATTGTCTTTCTGAAAGTTATAAGAAGCAAAGTAAAAAAAAAAAAAGGAATTTTTTTAAACAAGTGAAGACCAAGTCTTTAAAATATTTTCTTGGATTTTTAAATTCTATTTGAGTTTTGTCTCTCTTAGAATTAAAAATGTTGAGCAAAGAGAGACCAGCTTGCTAGTAAATAAATAAAATTTAAAAAATAGAGGCAGCTCACTGGTAAGTGCTGCTAATTGAGCTATTTTTAGAACAGGCCAGCAGGCAACTCATCTGGTCCTTACGGGCTACCTGGTGCCCGCGGGCACCACGTTGGTGACCCCTGATATAGCGCTTTTACATTATATCTAAGTTAGATTTTTTTTTAAAGCAGTGTGGGTGGCACTGGGAGCAGGTGGGTAAAGTGTCTTGCCCAAGGACACAATGGCAGTGACTAGGATGGTGGAAGTGGGGATTGAACCTGGAACGGGTGAAATAACTAAAATAAGAAAAACAACGGGCGTTTTGTTGTCTTACTCTGTTCAGCGCTCCTTGAACACACCTCCAAATCATATTCCTCTGTGTATAAATCAACTTCTCCGTTCTCAGAGGGCACAGCTTGAATGTTCAATGTACACAATTAAATATATCTGAAGTCATTTAGACAGAAATGTGTTCAGTTTAAATTGGAGTATTTCGTGTCTAAATGTGGAAAGACAGTAAGGTCACTTGTAGCGTGTTTATCGTATTATAAATCGCTCCGGAGTATAAATCGCATTTTGGGGGGAAATTTATTTGATAAAATCCCACACCAAGAATAAACATTTGAAATGCAATTTAAAATAAATAAAGAATAATGAACAACAGGCTGAATAAGTGTACGTTATATGACGCATAAATAACCAACTGAGAAGGTGCCTGGTATGTTAACGTGACATATTAGGGTAAGAGTCATTCAAATAACTATAACGTATAGAACATGCTATACGTTTACCAAACAATCTGTCACTCCTAATCGATAAATGCGATGAAATCTTCTTCCTCGATGTCGCTTCTAAACAACTCTGCCAACTCCAAAAGGTATGCGCCGCTTCCTCTTGTCGTTTTCTGCTGCATATTTCACTACGTCCAGCTTGTAATCTGCAGTACATGATTTCCTTTTCGGTGCCATTTTTGTTCAGCCCTTCTCAGTTTTATAAGTTACCGCCAACGATGAAATGGTCCATTTTAATAGCTATGGCAGTAGCATATAGCAGTTAGCATTCCATGACCCACAATGCACTTCTGCCATGACCCTCCCCTGCCGAATTCTTATTGGTTGACGTGTATGTGACGATTGCTTACATTTTCTTCGTCTCTTCCGCGAATGAAATAAATAATATTTGATATTGTATAATTTGCAGTACATGATTTCCTTCAGGGCTTCACGGTGGCAGAGGGGTTAGTGCGTCTGCCTCACAATACGAAGTTCCTGCAGTCCTGGGTTCAAATCCAGGCTCGGGATCTTTCTGTGTGGAGTTTGCATGTTCTCCCCGTGAATGCGTGGGTTCCCTCCGGGTACTCCGGCTTCCTCCCACTTCCAAAGACATGCACCTGGGGATAGGTTAATTGGCAACACTAAATTGGCCCTATTGTGTGAATGTGAGTGTGAATGTTGTCTGTCTATCTGTGTTGGCTCTGCGATGAGGTGGCGACTTGTCCAGGGTGTACCCTGCCTTCTGCCCGATTGTAGCTGAGATAGGCACCAGCGCCCCCCGCGACCCCGAAAGGGAATAAGCGGTAGAAAATGGATGGATGATTTCCTTTTCGGTGCCATTTTTGTTCAGCCCTCCTCGGATTTTATAAGTTACCGGCAACGATGAAATGACCCATTTTAATAGCTACAGCAGTAGCATATAGCAGTTAGCATTCCATGACCCACAATGCACTTCTGCCATGACCTTCCCCCGCCAAATTCTTATTGGTTGACGTGTGTGTGACGATTGCTGACATTTTCTTCGTCTCTTCCGCGAATGAGATGAAAAATATTATTTGATATTTTACGGTAATGTGTTAATAATTTCATACATAAGTCGCTCCGGAGTATATGTCGCACCCCCAAGCTATGAAAAAAACTGCGACTTATAGTTCGCAAAATACGGTATTCATGTTAGCACTTAGGCTGGCGCCATGAGTTTAAAAAAGTGCGGCTATCAATCACAGATTTTCCATAATTTAAATTTAAACTAACTGTCTGGAGTTTTATAGCGGTTGTCAATAATACTGTTTATCGCTAAATCCCACTATGATTTTTTTTCTCGCATCATAACTTAATAAAACAACTTACATCCTAACATTACAATCTTTTTCTTGTAATATTAAGACTTATTTTTTCCTAAAAATTGAGTCTTTCTTTTTTCCTCAACATTTTAAAAAAAAATTGTCATAACATCATCATTTCAGCACATTTGAACTTTGACGTCAAACATTAAGATTTTTTTTTCTCATTCCATTGCAACACTATTTATAAATAAATAAATGAATGAATGAATGAATGAAAAGACAGCTTTTTTCTTGTTATATGACCACTTAATTCTCTGCAACTTCATTCACGTCAAAGCATTTTTCTCAGGCTATGCCTTGTTTTTAAAATAATATAATAAATAATGGGACCATTCTTTTGAATGTCTGATTCTTTTCTTGTAATATTGCAACTTTATTCTAACAAGACTCAGTCCTTTTTAGCAGTATGTCCTTGACAATAGGCACACTGCAGAAAAGTTCAACAGAATACGCTGAATATTATCCAACAGACCGGTTTGAACATAACATTCCTATTGGAACCAAAAAATGTCAGATTAAAATACTTTAAAAAAAAATCCTGACTCATGTGGTCAGGAGATACTGTTCAGTTTAATTGGCAGATGTGGCTTTGGGCCAGAACGCCATCTCTCCAAATTCAGCGAGGATCTAAAAGGCCTGTTTTGCAGAGGAACACGGAAAGCAAACAAATACAAGCTGCATTCTGCTGAGCCATGAAAATGGATGACTGAATAATTGAATTAATCAGGCTCTCTTTTAGTGATTGGAAATGCAACAAGATCCTGCTGGCAGGTGGCACGCCGCTATTCCTGCCCCGGCAGACAACAGGTAAGCGGTAACATGATCTGATAACTAGCAGTTGACTGGAGAAAAGTGGGGTTCAATACTTATCCCATTTTGGGCATGTAAATGCCAACGGATCAATATGTTTATTTCGGAACATGGTACTTTAACCTAATTGTTTTTGATTTAATGTGGTCTACATTGCAGGTCTTAGGCGGTCTCGCTGCGACCTGAGGAGGTGCACCTGTACTCCCTGTCACCTGCTCTTCCTTCCCCTGATGGGAAATAGGAGGTAGCAGCTGCACAATACACCCACAAAATCATTGTGATGCAACAATAGGCCAACAAGACCGATCAAGGGAATATTGAAGATGCAAGGACAGAATATCAACCCTTAAAAACATTCAAAAATGTACCCCAAATTGAAAAAAAAATGCTATAAAAACATTTTTTTTAGCACTTCCCATGATTCCATCTCTTAAGACCACTTATCAACGATGATATTTTGTTCTTCCAAACAGTTTTTAATTAACAGCACTCTAGCTCTGCCCACTCCCTAAAAAATACATTTGAAACTTTTAGCGTATTATTAGGCTCTGGGATTGATGGATTGACATAAATATAGATTTTCAGACATTTATTTTTTTCTACAGTTTTAGTCTGCCTAAAAACTGCTGTAAACATGTTATGTTTTCCCACACTTTAATGAGTCTATCTTTTAAAACTATTTTTGTCTGCCTGAAATATATACATAGAATATTCATTATATTTTGGGGATTTGGACACTTTAAAGGCCAGTATGTTTACATGAACCCTCTTAATAAAAGAAAAAAAAAAAAGCTGAAGTGGACGGTCAACTTGTTTTTTTTCTTCTTACACAGTAGCAAAACACCATGGCAGAAAACCGTACAAAAAAAAAGAAGTTTTTGCTGCATGCTTTGAGTGGGAAAAGGTAGCACCAGCTAGTGGACGAATATGTTGTGTTAAAAATGAAAGTTTGCAACGTCAAATAGTGGGGCGTGTGTGACCATGCTTTATCAGTATCACGCTTTAAAAAAATGTGCACTAAAAATCAGATTTTAGCCATTAATTTTGACTTCCTAATTTTGATTTATTTAAAAAAAATCAACACAAATTGTTGAAATAATTTTGATAAGTGTTTCATATATTGTGCTCAAGTTAATGTTGCAGATCAATTTGAATTTATTATAAATCATTGAGATTATTTTATTTAATTTTTCAGTATCAAATTAATCAAGACAGTCAAAAAAGGTTTATAGTTAAAAATTACATTTTTATTTTTATTTTCCGGCAAATTGATGCACATTAGATATTTTCTGTTACAGTCTAAACAAACAATGTTGATAAAAGTATTCTTTGTTGTAAGTTTATATTTATTTTGTTGTTATGCAGAGGTGTACTTACAACACATTTATAGACAAAGAATACTATTTATAGTCACGGCAGAGAGTTTGTGTGTGTGTGTGTGTGTTTATAAAATGGCATAACATTTTTTCTTCTTCCTGGGGCAGGGCACAAAAGAAAATAATTGAGAATCACTTATCTTATAAATGTGTTGGCCCTGTGATTAGGTGGTGAAATGTCCAGGGTGTACGCTGCCTTCCGCCCGAATGCAGCTGAGATAGGCTCCAGCACCCCCCGCGACTCCAAAAGGGACAAGCGGTAAGAAATGGATGGATGATTTTATAAAATAGTGTGGGATAAAAAATAGCATTTTCAACAGGACATTTTTGTCACAAAGTGCTAAAGAGTAATTTGTTTTGTGTAGCCTCACTAATTTAAATAATGGCAGTGACGATTCAAAAATGTTTGAGAAAATGTATTTCAACAAAATTCACAAAATATCCCTCTTATGGGTTAAAAAGATATATATCGACTGAATTATTCAAAGGGTTGAAGCGCTAGCAATATATATCGCGATAGACAATCAATATCAATTAAAAATGCGTTCTATAAATATTTGTTTTTGAGTTGGAAATAACAGAAATGATGAAGCGAGGTTGGTTGCCTGAACAAAGGCACTCAGGTATACTAGCAAAACAGGAAGTGATCATTAAGCAATGGGAAGGACACGCTAACAGCCAATCACGTAATAGTATCACATTTGGTCGCGCCATCTTGTTGTCTCTCTGATGATTCTCTGCATGGCAGGAGAAGAGAAAGTAAAACTGAGCGCTGCAGAAAGTGACGAAATTGAGGATAAAAACAGGAAAGGTCACCTCCACAGTTTGGCAGTTTTTTGCTATTTTTTTTTTTAAAACGGACCATAGTCCTTACCCGCTCTCACATCTTTCTTTTCAACCCTTGCCCATTCCCTATTCAGGTACCAAAAAACAACAGGTAGGAGCCAAAGTGCAGGACTAGTCATACCACAGACTATAAAAATAGGACCCATTACCTCCCTGCTTGGCACTCAGCATCAACGGTTAAATTACCTAAAATGATTCCCGGGCGCGGTATGACAATCATTGGCACTTTAACTTTATATAAATACAATACATTACAAAATATAACAAATGTGCTTCTATAAAATAATGATTACTAATATTTTTTAAATAATAATTATTGCATATAACTAATTATTTTCCATACTTAAATAATAAAAATAGACCAAATTAAATGTTACAAAGCTGATACTTCCTGGTACTACACTTGCAGATAACAGTTCCTCTAAGGTTTCTCCGTGTTTACATTTTCAAACTATGCACAAGGGCTGCGAATCTTTCGGTGTCCCACGATTCGATTCAATATCGATTCTTGGGGTCGCGATTCGATTATATATCGGATTTCTCGATTTAACGCGATTCTCGATTCAAAAACGATATTTTTCCGATTCAAAACGATTCTGTATTCATTCAATACATAGGATTTCAACAGCATCTACCCCAGTCTGCTAACATGCTAGCAGAGTAGTAGATTTATGAAAAAAAGCTTTTATAATTGTAAAGTACAATGTTTTATAAACTGGTTGCAATAATGTAAATTTGTTTTAACCATTAAACGAACCAAATATATGACTTATTTTATCTTTGTGAAAACATTGGACACAGTGTGTTGTCAAGCTTATGAGATGCGATGCAAGTGTAAGCCACTGTTCTTTTTTTTTTTTATAAATGTCTAATGATAATGTCAATTGGGGATTTTTAATCACGGCTATGCTGAAATTATAACTAATATTGATACTGTTGTTGATAATATTCATTTTTGTTTCACTACTTTTGGTTTGTTCTGTGTCGTGTTCGTGTCTCCTCTCAATTGCTCTGTTTATTGCAGTTCTGAGTGTTGCTGGGTCAGGTTTGGTTTTGGAATTGGATTGCATTGTTATGGTATTGCTGTGTATTAGTTTGTTGGATTGATAAACAAAAAAAAAATCTATTTAAAAAAAAAAAGAGAATCGCACAACGTGAGAATCGCGATTCGTATTGGAATCGATTTTTTCCCCACACCCCTACCATGCACTATTGCGATACACTTTATTGAGCATTTCTTACACACTCCTTACTTTACACCTACAGTTTGAGAGATTATTATGGTGTTCATAGTGATTGTGTTTAATGTGTTTCAATGGTTTTGATGACATTTGCTGTCCTTTCCGCCTTCATAGCGGAGGGATCACAATCAGAGAAAGGTTACATTTAAAAGAAAACATGTTTACATTTAATATCCTGGTCGTTATTTTCAATAGTTCTTACTTATTCTGAACTATCCTAAAAATATACTTCTACCTGTGTGTGTTTTTTAATTTTACACCTAAGGCTGTATCCTGACAGACAACTGCACAATTAGGTGAGCATTACTCGTTAAATATGATTTATTGGCTCTCATTAGATCAGTGGTTTTCAAAGTGTGAGGCACCTAGAAGACCTCTGGGATGGAGCAACAGCTTAAAGAAAAAAAAAGTAACATGATCAAACATGTTAAGAAATCTCAGTTACGTTTTAATCGGCAACATTTATTGATTTTTAATGAAACAATGAGAGAATAAAAAAGTGGGGTGAGCAAAAAAATAATTAAATAAAAAAACAAATGAAGCGCATTCATTATGTTTCTGTCACTGTGCCACACTTTGAACAACTCCTGCATTAGAGCAGTGTTTTTCAACCTTTTCTGAGACAAGGCACATTTTTTTCACTGAAAAAAATCCCAAAGCACACCAGCGGCAGAAATCATTAAAAAATTTAACTCAGCAGCTGATATTGACAATAAAAGGTTGTTGTCACAATTGTTGGATATGAATTCAAACCCTAACCAAGCGTGCATCACTATAGTTCTTGTCTCAAAGTAGTACTGTCACCACCTGTCACATCAGCCCCTGACTTATTTGGACTTTTTTGATGTTTTCCTGTGTGTAGTGTTTTAGTTCTTGTCTTGCGCTCCGATTTTGGTGGCTTTTCCTCTTTTGATGGTATTTTCCTGTAGCAGTTTCATGTTTTCCTTTGAGCGCTATTACCCGCACCTGCTTTGTTTTCGCAATCAAGACTATTTAAGTTGTGCGGACGCAATCCTTCTTTCTGGGGACATTGTTAATTTTCATGTCATGTACGGATGTACTTTGTGGACACCGTCTGCTCCACACGCTGTAAGTCTTTGCTGTCGTCCAGCATTCTGTTTTTGTTTACTTTGCAGCAAGTTCAATTTTACTTTCGCTTTGCATAGCCATCCTTAAGCTTCAATGCCTTTTCTTAGTTTGACTCGCCTTTTGTCTATTTTTGGTTTAAGTGTTAGATATCTTTTTACCTACACGCTACCTCTCGCTTATTGTGATGACGAAAAAATATTTTTCCGACAACTACAAAGCAATTAGCTACCTGCTGCCACCTACTGATATGGAAAAGTATTACATGGTTACACTGCTGAGCTCTGGACAGCACAGACACTCAACAACGGCACCTTTGTTGATTATAATTACTGGTTAGCAAAAAAATTTTTTCACCCAATTATGTGAAATGACAATCTCCCACGGCACACCAGACTGTATGTCACGGCACACTAGTTGAAACACACTGCATTAGAGTGTGCAGGTGTGCCTAATGAAGTGGCCTCTTCCTTTACACACATTGAACATAAATTTAATTTAAAAATAAAAATATGTGCCACAGGAAGGCACAGTCGACAATGGTTTGCAGGTAAAAAGGTATCTAATACTTAAACCAAAAATAAACAAAAGGCTGAAGGATGCTTAAGGATGGCTATGCAAAACGGAGCTAACACTGAACTGGCTGAAAAGTGAACAAAAACAGAATGCTGGACGACAGCAAAGACTTACAGCGTGGGGAGCAGACAGCGTCCACAAAGTACATCCGTACATGACATGACAATCAACAATGTCCACACAAAGAAAGATAGCGTCGGCACAACTTAAATAGTCTTAATTGTGAAAACAAAGCAGGTGCAGGGAATAACGCTCAGAAGAAGACATGAAACTGCTACAGGAAAAAGCCAAAATAACAGCGCAAAACACAAACTAAAGCACTACACACAGGAAAACACCAACAAACTCAAAATAAGTCACAAGGCCCTGGTGGAGTTTAATTTTTTAACGTTTTCTGCTGGTGGTGTGCCTGTGTTTTTTTTTTTTTAAATAAAAAAAATAGTGCCTTGTCTCAAATTAAAGGTTGTTGAAAACACTGCATTAGAATGTGCAGGTGTGCCTGATAAAGTGGCCTCATCCTTTACACACATTGAACCGAAATGCAATTTTAAAATAAAAAGACGTGCCACTGGAAGGCACACTCATGCTAACTTAGCCTGGTGTTATCAGCTAGCTCAGTGTTTTTCAACCTTTTTTGAGGCAAGGCACATTTTTTTCATTTAAAAAACGGAGGCACACAACCGGCAGAAAACGTCACAAAATTATACTCCACCAGGTCGTCGTGCCTTATTTTGAGTTTGTTGTTTTCCTGTGCTTTAGTTATTGTCTTGCGCTGTTATTTTGGTGGCCCTTCCTGTGTTGTTGGGTGTTTTCCTGTAGCAGTTTCATGTCTTCCTTTGAGTGCTATTCCCCGTACCTGCTTTGTGTTAGCAAGCAAAGCTATTTAAGTTGTTTGCTATCCTTCTTTGTGTGGACATCGTTGATTGATATGTCATGTACGGATGTACTTTGTGGACGCCGTAAGTTTTTGCTGTCGTCCAGCACTCTGTTTCTGTTTACTTTGTAGCCAGTTCAGTTTTACTTTTCGTTTTGCATAGCCATTGCCTTTTCCTTTCCCGTTTGTTCATTTTTGGTTTAAGCATTCCATACCTTTTTACTTTCACACTGCCTCCCGCTGTGGTTTGCACATTGGGATCACAACAAACCATCCTTTGTCTCACCCGACACATCCTGACTTTTACAAAGCAATTAACTACCTGCTGCCACCTACTGACATGGAGTGCTACGTGGTTACCCTGTCGAGTTTTAACCAGCACTGACACTAAGCAATGACACATCATTTGCAGATTATAACTATTGACTTGAAAAAGAAGAAAAAAATAAATAAATGGACCAATTAGGTTAAGTTGGGAGAGTGGCCGTGCCAGCAATCTGAGGGTGACGGGTTCAATTCCCACCTTCTACCATCCTAGTCACGTCCGTTGCGTCCTTGATCGATAAATGCTTTCAAATGTAAAATCGGAAATTATCTTTATCGGTTTCATAATTACCGATATCGGTTTCAAAAAGTGAAATATACGTCTTTTTAAAACGCTGCTGTGTACACAGGCAAAGGATGGAATGAAGAGCGCCAATAAACTTTAAAGGCACTGCCTTTGCGTGCCAGCACAGTCACGTAATATCTACAGCTTCTCACACACACAAGTGAACGTATTGCATACTTGGTCAACAGCAATACAGGTCACACTGAGGGTGGCAGTAAAAACAACTTTAACACTGCTACAAATGTACGCCACACTGAAACACACACACAAAAAAATGACAAACACATTTCGGGAGAACATCCGCACCGTAACATAACATATACACAACAGAACCAATACCCAGGATCCCTTGCAGCACTAACTCTTCCGGGACGCTACAATATACACCCCAGCTCCCACCCTCCCTCTCTCCCCCCTTTTAGCTGCTGGCATTACACTGCAGGCTCTTCTCGCTCTTTCCTGTCTCTCCTTCTCACAGACAAGCGCACCTTCTTACATACGTCACATACTGTCGCGTCATACACCCTCGCATGAGAGGTACCAGCATGAGTAACATCAGCTGTGTTGCTGGCGGAGAGGTGCGGGTGGTAATACGAGAGAAAGAAGGTGCGTATCTGGAAACAAATGAAGGAAGAAATAATTCCTAAGAAAACCAGCATGGGGTCCATTGTCTGGCGGTGGTTTGGCTTCAAGCGGGAATATGTCCAACAATTATGCGGCCAAAGCGTTGTGACAAAAAGTAGCACCTACTGCTAAATTGTAGCATCATTTGAAAAGTCCTCCACTAGAGAATGAAGAGTGCTTGAACCCGCATTTCAACATCTCCTTTCGGTGCCATACCCACAAAATGCCGAAGCAACCATTTCCAGATCGTATAAAAAAAAATAGTCAACAACAGAGTTTAATAACGTCCATAGTAACCTACCACATAGCAAAGGACATACACTATTTGATATCCTGTTACACAGCTCATTTTTATTTGACAGTTATTGAAATATCTTGTGCGACATCAGGCACAAAAGTGCACTTTATTTGTTTTAAACTATTGTAGTGGCGTTCTGTACAAAAAGTGCACTTTAATTTAGTGTTGTTTTGATATGTCATCTTAGTGACATCATGCACAAAAGTGCACTCATAGCTTGTTTTAAAATGTCTCTGACAATCTTGCACTTTCTGTTTTGGAAAGAAAAATGAAATGAATGGAAATGAATGTTTGTGCCACTGCTTAATAACTGTTTAATAAATACAGTTTTGGTCAATTGACTAAGTTGTAATTTCCCTCTCTGCATGAAAGACATTTAAAATGAGCATATATTAATGCAGTGTGAACAAGAATGTTTTAATGTAGACACAAAGAATCATCATTATGGTGTAGGGCTGGCGATATGGCCTTTTTTTAATATCTCGATATTTTTAGGCCATATCACGACACACGATATATATCTCCATATTTTGCCTTAACCTTGAATGAACACTTGATGCGACTGTGTTGGATCCATTCTGTATTGAACTTTCACAGTATCATGTTAGACCCGCTCGACATCCATGTCTTTCGTCCTCTCCAAGGTTCTCATAGTCCTCATTGTCACCGACGTCCCACTGGGTGTGAGTTTTCCTTGCCCTTACGTGGGCCTACCGAGGATGTCGTAGTGGTTTGTGTTGTGGTTTGTGCAGCCCTTTGAGACACTAGTGATTCAGGGCTATATAAGTAAACATTGATTGATTGATTGATATCACAGCAGTAAGATGATTCTATGTGTCTACATTAAAACATTCTTCTTCATACTGCATTAATATATGCTCATTTTAAACTTTCATGCAGAGGGGGAAATCACAACTAAGTCAATTTAGCAAAACTGTGTTTATTAAACAGTTATTAAGCAATGGCACACATATTCATGTCATTTCCAAAACAAAAGTGCAAGATTGTCAGACATTTTAAAACAAGCTATAGTCCACTTTTGTGCACGATGTCGCTAAGAATACATATCAAAACACTAAATTTAAAGTGCACTTTTTGTACAGAACGCCACTACAATAGTTTAAAACAAATAAAGTGCACTTTTGTGCATGATGTCACACAAGATATTTCAATTAGTGTCAAATAAAAATTAGCTGCATAATAGGAAATCAAAGAGTGTTCGTCCTTTGCCATGTGGTAAGTTCCTGCGGACGTTATTAAATTCTGTTGTTGACTATTTTTTTTCATACGGTGTTCATCTGGAAATGTTTGCCTCTGCATTTTGATGGTGTTGGCGTGTGGCACCGAATGGAGATGTTGACATGCGGAGTAAACACTCTTCATTCTCTAGCAGGTGATTTTTCAAATAATGCTACATATTAGCAGTAATGCTACTTTTTGTAGCAACACTTTTGCCCCACACTTGACAAATTACTGTTGTCTGTTCAACATATTCCCACTTGAAGCCGAACCACCACCAGACGATGCACCCCCTGCTGTTTTTCTTGGGAATTAATTCTTCCTTCATTTGTTACCAGATTCACACCTTCTTATTCTCGTATTACCACTCGCACAGCTCCACTAGCATCACAGCTAACGTTACCCATGCCGCTACCTCTTTGCTCCGCAAGGGCGTATACGTATGTGGCGTATGACGTGACAGTATGTGACGTATGTAAGAAGGTGCGCTTGCTGTCTGTGAGGAGACACAAGGAGTGGGAAGAGCCTGTAGTGTAGTGTAATAGATAGATAGATAGTACATTATTGATTCCTTCAGGAGAGTTCCCTGAGGAAAATCAAAATTCCAGCAGCAGTGTACAGAATTGAGATCGAATTTAAAAAGTAAAAAGTAAATAATGGGGGTATAAACTTAAACAAAATTGAAAAATATTACGATAATAATAAAAAGAAAAAGAAAAAATGGGAATAAAAATATAACAGTAAAATACGAATACAACAAGAGAAACTAGGGAGTAGTGACCATGTTATGAAAAAGTATTGCGCTCTTTTTGTTATTAATGCCAGCAGCTAAAAGCAACTGCGTGAGAACGTGTACTGGAATATCACGATATAGTAGGGCTGGGCGATATATTGATATACTCGATATATCGCGAGTTTGTCTCAGTGCGATACAGAAAAAGACTATCGTGATATTCGAGTATACGTCCTCACGCAGTTGCTTTTAGCTGCTGGCATTAAACTGCATGTGTTTCTCCCTCTTTCTGGTCTCTTCTTTTCACAAGGACTTAAAACAAGCGCACCTTCTTACATACGTCACGTGTGCAACGTCACATGATCCCGCGGAGCAGACAGGTAGCAACACGGTAACGTTAGCTGTAATGCTAACGGTGCAGGACGGGTGGTAATACGAGAGAGAAGATGCGAATCTGGTAACAAATGAAGGAAGAATTAATTCCCAAGAAAAACAGCACAAGGTCCATCGTCTGGCGGTGGTTTGGCTTCAACCAGGAATATGTTGAACATTTATGCGGTGGAAGCTTTGCTACAAAAAGTAGCAGCACTGCTAATATGTAGCATCATTTGAAAAGTCACCCCCTAAAGAATGAAGAGTGCTTGAAACTCTGCATGTCAACATCTCTGTTCGGTGCTACACCCACAAAATGCCGAAGCAACTATTTCCACATCAACACTGTGGGACACTATACTATTTGATATGCAGCTCATTTTTATGTGACACTTATTGAAATATCTTGTGTGACATCATGCACAAAAGTGCACTTTATTTGTTTTAAACTATTGTAGTGGCATTTTGTACAAAAAGTGCACTTAATTTAGTGTTGTTTTGATATCTTAGTGACATCATGCACAAACGTGCCCTAATAGCTTGTTTTAGAATGCATCTGACAATCTCGCACTTTGTTTTGAAATTACATGAATATGTGTGACACTGCTGAAAGGCCTACTGAAATTAGATTTTCATATTTAAACGGGGATAGCAGGTCCATTCTATGTGTCATACTTGATCATTTCGCGATATTGCCATATTTTTGCTGAAAGGATTTAGTAGAGAACATCCACAATAAAGTTCACAACTTTCGGTTGCTAAGAGAAAAGCCCTGCCTTTACCGGAAGTCACAGACGATAACGTCACATGTTGATGGCTCCTCACATATTCACATTGTTTTTAATGGGAGCCTCCAACAAAAACAGCTATTCGGACCGAGAAAACGACAATTTCCCCATTAATTTGAGCGAGGATGAAAGATTCGTGTTTGAAGATATTGATAGCAATGGACTAGAAAAAAAAAAGTAAAAAAAAAAAAATACGCGATTGCATTGGGACAACTTCAGATGTTTTTAGACACATTTACTAGGATAATCCTGGGAAATCCCTTATCTTTCTATTGTGTTGCTAGTGTTTTAGTGATTTTAACAATACCTGATAGTCAGAGGTGTGTGTCCACGGGTGTGTTGACGCGCAGTGTCTCAGGGAAGTCGACGGCAGCTTTATGGGCGGCAGAAGCTCAGCTGATCTCCGGTAAGAAGCGACTTTTTACCACAATTTTCTCACCGAAACCTGCTTGTTGACATTCGGTCTGGATCTATGTTCGCTCTGATCCATAGTAAAGTTTCACCTCCGTGAATTTTAAACAAGGAATCCCCATGTGTTTGTGTGGCTAAAGGCTAAAGCTTCCCAACTCCATCTTGCTACTTTGACTTCTCCAATATTAATTGAACAAATTGCAAAAGATTCAGCAACACAGATGTCCAAAATACTGTGTAATTATGCGGTTAAAGCAGACGGCTTTTAGCTGTGTGTGTGTGCAGCGCTCATATTTCCTAACAGCCCATGACGTCAAGTGTACACATTACCATTATGCGACGTTTTCAAGAAAATACTCCTGGGAAATTTAAAATTGCAATTTAGTAAATTAATAAGGCCGTATTGGCAGATGTTGCAATGTTAATATTTCATCATTGATATATAAACTATCAGACTGCGTGGTCGGTAGTAGTGGGTTTCAGTAGGCCTTTAAGTGTTAATAAGCAAAATAGATGACATTTGATATGCATTGTGCAGAGTACCTACATTGTAAATACATACTGTAGAGCGGTTTTTGTTATTTTTTAGCTGCTAGCTTATCACCATCTGATGCCACAAAAGAGGGGCAGGTGGAGAGAGAGAAAGAGAGAGAGAGATAAAGAGAGAGAGAGAGCTAGCGCTGCTATCTTGCCCTCCCATCAAGACAAAAGGGAAAGTAATGGCTTAGCTATTATCAAAGACAAGTCATATTTCATAGCAATTTTTGGGAAGCTGCTATTTTTTTTCCATTTGGGGAAATGTGTGAGGGAATTTTAAGTGTTAATAAACAAAATAGATTACATTTGATATGCACATTGCAGAGTACCTACATTGTAAATACATACTGTATAGCGGTTTTGGGGTAAGCTGCTATTTTTTTATTATTTGGGGAAATGTGTGAGTGAATTTGAAGTGTTAATAAATAATATAGTTTACATTTTATATGAATATTGCATAGTACTTAAATTGTAAATATATATTGTACAGCGGTTTTGGGGAAGCTGCTATTTTTTGTCATCTGGGAAAATGTGTGAGTGAATTTTAAGTGTTAATAAACAATATGGTTTACATTTGATATGTATACAGAGTGAAGTGGATAACTTAAAGCCAAATAAATTGTGAATATATATTTCAGAATTTCTAGGCGCAGTCAAGGCGTTGAGGGGTTCCGGTTTGGTGGCCGCGGGGTTAGGTCTCTGTATTTTGCAGATGATGTGGTCCTGATGGCTTCATCTGGCCGGGATTTTCAGTTCTCACTGGATCGGTTCGCAGCTGAGTGTGAAGCGACCGGAATGAGAATCAGCACCTCCAAGTCCGAGTCCATGGTTCTCGCCCCAAAAAGGGTGGAGTGCCATCTCCGGGTTGGAGAGGAGACCCTGCCCCAAGTGGAGGAGTTTGGGTACCTAGGAGTCTTGTTCACGAGTGGGGGAAGAGTGGATCGTGAGATCGACAGGCGGATCGGTGCGGCGTCTTCAGTAATGCGGACGTTGTACCGATCCGTTGTGGTGAAGAAGGAGCTGAGCCGGAAGGCAAAGCTCTCAATTTACCGGTCGATCTACGTTCCCATACTCACCTATGGTCATGAGCTTTGGGTCATGACCGAAAGGATAAGATCACGGGTACAAGCGGCCGAAATGAGTTCTGGCAGGGCTCTCCCTTAGAGATAGGGTGAGAAGCTCTGCCATCCGGGAGGAACTCAAAGTAAAGCCGCTGCTCCTCCACATCGAGAGGAGCCAGATGAGGTGGCTCGGGCATCTGGTCAGGATGCCACCCGAACGCCTCCCTAGGGAGGTGTTTAGGGCATGTCCGACCGGTAGGAGGCCACGGGGAAGACCCAGGACACGTTGGGAAGACTATGTCTCCCGGCTGGCCTGGGAACGCCTCGGGATCCCCCGGGAAGAGCTACACGAAGTGGCTGGGGAGAGGGAAATCAGGGCTTCCCTGCTTAGGCTGCTGCCCCCGCGCCCCGACCTCGGATAAGCGGAAGATGGATGGATATATATTTCATCGACATTTTTGGGAAGCTGATATTTTTTTTTTCCATTTGGGGAAATGTGTGAGTGAATTTTAAGTGTTAAACAAAATAGATGACATTTGATATGCATATTGCAGAGTACCTACATTGTAAATACATACTGTATAGCGGTTTTTGTTATTTTTTTTAGCTGCTAGCTTATCACCATCTGATGCCACAAAAGAGGGGCAGGTGGAGAGAGAGAGAGAGAGAGAGAGAGAGATAAAGAGAGAGAGAGAGAGCTAGCGCTGCTATCTTGCCCTCCCCTCAAGACAAAAGGGAAAGTAATGGCTTAGCTATTATCAAAGACAAGTCATCCCAGCTCAGGTTGCTTTGCTTTTTAAGTATTTGAATAAATAAAAAAAATGTCACATTCGCTCCCAAATAAGGGGGCTCATTGTGACCGGGGCGGGCAATCCAGGCGTTAAGACACCTGCTCCAGCTGACCAGCTAGCATCCAAGCTGGGGAGGGGGGGGGGGAGGCGGGAGCTAGCGCCCGTAGCTAGCAAGTTGATTTTCGCCCCCGAATGTAAAGTTAAAACACATTCCTCCCACATAAGCCACGGAGATAAGTCGGCGGTCGAACACGACTACATTGTCCGCTTGAAGTGTCGCGGTGGGGCGGGTGGGGAGAGACGCACAACAACCGCGGCGGCGTTAGCATGGAGGCTAACACGTTACAAAGAAACACCCTCGCTAGCCAAACTGCTACCCGAGCCTCCGCGCTCACACGCCGGACAAAATAACAACATTCTCCCGCACCGCGTTCCGGTGAGAACAACCAGCCGGTAAGCGGAGTTTTAAAAACAAACACACACAAAAAGGGATGTTTCCAAACCTGAGCTGTGGACCGGCGGATGAGTATGAGGATGGTGGAGGAGGCGGGTGGTGGATGATGAAGCGAGAGGTTGTTGTTGGTGGGTTACAGTCTCCACGACTACCGTGACTATGGCGCTGCTGCTGCCTCGCCGGGCAACTGTTGCTAGAAAACTCACCGACAACTGGGAGGAGATTATCTTGCACTTCGCGGAAATGAAACCAAGAGGAAAACACCCACGGAACACGCCTTTTTAAAAAAAAATAAAAAAATCCTTTTTATACTCCAATTATCGTACAAAGCGAGGGGATTTATTCATTCGTCATTTTTATCAGCCAACTCGTCTCATTATTAGACTGGCGTTTTCTGTTCATCACAACAAAACATGGTTAAGATACTTCAAATGCACTCTCACTTTTGACTCGAATGACAAAAAATAGCATCCATCTTCTTCCGCTTATCCGAGGTCGGGTCGCGGGGGCAACAGCCTAAGCAGGGAAACCCAGACTTCCCTCTCCCCAGCCACTTTGTCTAGCTCTTCCCGGGGGATCCCGAGGCGTTCCCAGGCCAGCCGGGAGACATAGTCTTCCCAACGTGTCCTGGGTCTTCCCCGTGGCCTCCTACCAGCTCCTAACGTTTGATCATATTGTTAGGGAATAGGCTAAGCTAGAGCGACGATGCTGTTAAAATGCGGTTTTAAGGAAGTGCATCTCACATAGGCAGGAGCGCATCTTTTTTTTTTTACAAAATGTCGGTGCCGTGTCTGAACGGTTAAATTGGAGCTTCGGTAAAAAATGGTAAATGGGTTGTACTTGTATAACGCTTTTCTACCAGACTTCCCTATCTCCAGCCACTTCGTCTAGCTCTTCCCGGGGGATCCCGAGGCGTTCCCAGGCCAGCCGGGAGACATAGTCTTCCCAACGTGTCCTGGGTCTTCCCCGTGGCCTCCTACCGGTTGGACGTGCCCTAAACACCTCCCTAGGGAGGCGTTCGGGTGGCATCCTGACCAGATGCCCGAACCAACTCATCTGGCTCCTCTCCATGTGGAGGAGCAGCGGCTTTACTTTGAGTTCCTCCCGGATGGCAGAGCTTCTCACCCTATCTCTAAGGGAGAGACCCGCCACACGGCGGAGGAAAGTCATTTCGGCCGCTTGTACCCGTGAAGTCCGAGTCCATGGTTCTCGCCCGGAAAAGGGTGGAATGCCATCTCCGGGTTGGGGAGGAGACCCTGCCCCAAGTGGAGGAGTTCAAGTACCTAGGAGTCTTGTTCACGAGTGGGGGAAGAGTGGATCGTGAGATCGACAGGCGGATCGGTACAAAAAATAGCAGCTTCCCCAAAAAACCTATACAGCAGGGGTCACCAACCTTTTTGGCAGAGAGAGCCCCATCCATCCATCCATTTTCTACCGCTTATTCCCTTTCGGGGTCGCGGTGGGCGCTGGCGCCTATCTCAGCTACATTTTCGGAAGGCGGGGTACACCCTGGACAAGTCGCCACCTCATCGCAGGGCCAACACAGATAGACAGACAACATCACATTCACACACTAGGGCCAATTTAGTGTTGCCAATCAACCTATCCCCAGGTGCATGTCTTTGGAGGTGGGAGGAAGCCGGAGTACCCGGAGGGAACCCACGCATTCACGGGGAGAACATGCAAACTCCACACAGAAAGATCCTCAGCCTGGAATTGAACCCAGGACTGCAGGACCTTCGTATTGTGAGGCAGACGCACTAACCCCTCTGCCACCGTGAAGCCCGCAGAGAGAGCCATACAAGCCAAATATTTTTAAAAGTATTTCCGTGGGAGCCATATCTTTTTTTTTTTTATTTTTTTTTTTAACACTGAATACACCTATATGTATTAGGAGCAGAATTAGATGGAACCCAAGGATGCAGAGACAGATTGTTTGTAGACAAAAAATTCTTCCTTTATTCTGGGCGGAAGGAGGATGTAGCCACAAAAAACATAAAGCGATGGTGGAGCCCAAAAACACACCATAAAAACTACTTAGATAAATACAAAAACTAAACCAAAAGCGCTAGTAAAGACTAGGAATAATACAGACAGATAAGATAAAAAACAAACTAGTCAAGTACAAAAATAAATCTCTAGACGAGGCTAGGAAACATACTTCAAGAATGAAGTA
Source organism: Nerophis ophidion (assembly GCF_033978795.1). NCBI lineage: Eukaryota > Metazoa > Chordata > Actinopteri > Syngnathiformes > Syngnathidae > Nerophis > Nerophis ophidion. The sequence continues at coordinate 1,582,939 of NC_084627.1, forward strand.
ATCCATGCATCCATTTTCTACCGCTTATTCCCTTCTGGGGTCGCGGGGGGCGCTGGCGCCTATCTCAGCTACAATCGGGCGGAAGGCTGGGTACACCCTGGACAAATCGCCACCTCATCGCAGGGCCAACACAGATAGACAACATTCACACTCACATTCACACACTAGGGCCAATTTGGTGTTGCCAATCAACCTATCCCCAGGTGCATGTCTTTGGAGGTGGGAGGGGCCTATCCCCAGGTGCATGTCTTTGGATGTGGGAGGGGCCTATTCCCAGGTGCATGTCTTTGGAGGAAGGAGGAAGCCGGAGTACCCGGAGGGAACCCACGCATTCACGGGGAGAACATGCAAACTCCACACAGAAAGATCCCGAGCCTGGATTTGAACCCAGGACTGCAGGACCTTCGTATTGTGAGGCAGACGCACTAACCCCTCTGCCACCGTGAAGCATGAAGTAAAACAGAAACACAAAATAGTAAACTGAAAGCGCTAGTCGGAGCTAGGTAAACAGGCAAACCTGTTAGATGCACGAGCAAAAACAGGAGGGTTTAGCAAGTGAAACGAGAAAGACAGTCATGCGTGAGGAACAGCAGTTACCAACAAAGTACCGGCGCTTACGGGCCGTAAGCACCCAGTTAATAAACGCACTGTAATCAACCTCAAGTGTGTTGGATTGACCAGCGTCAGATGCACTCCAGACTGCGGATGAGAGAGTGAGTCAATCTGATGTGCAAGTCGATTTACAACCAAGATCATGAAACTTAAGTTTACCACGATATGCGTGCATTTTTAAGAAAGACCAACATTTTTAGAGTATAAGTCTCTTATTCTTTTTAATAACACTGTTATTCTGAGGCTAACCAAAAATAAATAAAATCATTCTTACCATTAATACGACTTCTTGAACAGGTGCGGTAGAAACCAGATGGATGGATGAAAATGCATGAGAATGTTTTATATTTTGAACGTTCTTTTTAAAACTGTGATTACCAGCGGAATTATTCATTACTTATCGTGTTAAGCAATGTCAGCTAAGATTTATTTGAGGGCCAGGTGCAGTCATCAAAAGGGCCACATCTGGCTCTAGAGCCATAGGTTCCCTACCCCTGAACTAAGAGCTACTTCTTGGGTACTGATTAATACAAAGGGCTACCAGTGTGATACACACTTAAATAAATTGTCAGAAATAGCCAATTTGCTTAATTTACTTTTAACACTATGTTATTATTAATAATTAATGATATTAATCTTTGTGGAAACAGTGATCATCTTAAAGGCCTACTGAAACCCACGACTAAAGTTAAAGTTCTACTAAGGGTAAAGTTCGACTCAGATTTTAAATTCGATAAACAAATCAGCAGCGTTGTTCAAAGAAGCTTTGATCAACTACGCCAAATAGCGAAAGTGAAACCGCTTCTGTCAGGACATGACCTTGAGAAATTAATTCACGCCTTTATCTCGAATCGTTTAGACCAGTGGTTCTCAACCTTTTTTCAGTGATGTACCCCCTGTGAACTTTTTTTTAATTCAAGTACCCCCTAATCAGAGCAAAGTATTTTTGGTTGAAAACAAGAGATAAAGAAGTAAAATACAGCACTATGTCATCAGTTTCTGATTCATTAAATTGTATAACAGTGAAAAATATTGCTCATTTGTAGTGGTATATCTTGACCTATTTGGAAAAAAAGATATAAACATAACTAAAAACTTGTTGAAAAATAAGTGATTCAATTATAAATTAAAGCTGCAAGCAGCGTTGGTCGGGTCCGCCTTTGGCTGCTCCGCTTTGGCTGCTGCCCCCGCGACTGAAGCCCTGGTCTTATTCAGACCAACATAGAGGTCTTTGTTTCATGTCTCTACGACATTCCTAACAGAAGTTACAAGCAGTTTTGTCTGGAAAAAGGTGACGGCTTTTTACAAAACTTTTATTTTGAAGGGGTAATTGCCAACTTCCTGTTGATTTTAACTGAAAGATGCCGGCTATCAAAATGTAGGTCCAAGGGAGACCTACATTGAGGTTTTTGTTTCATGTCTGTCCGACATTCCTACCAGAAGTTACAAGCAGTTTTATCTGTTTCCTCTTCCTAGGAGCAGTTTTTTCTGTGTTTTATTCAAAAATTGCAATAGAGCGCAATTTTGAGTTTTAAGGTTTGGTTTTTCCACTAGATCGCAAATTTTGCCAGTCCTGATGTGTGTGCCAAGTTTGGTGAGTTTTAAAGCATTTTAAGGGGGTCAAATTTCAGTTCAAAGAGGCAAAAATTGAATTTTTTGCGAGAATTTTGTTTTGAAGGGGTTTTTGCCAACTTCCTGTTGATTTTTGCTATAGAAGGTTCTAATTGGAAATGTAGGTCTAAGTCAGACCTACATAGAGATTTTTGTTTCATGTCTCTACGATATTCCTAACGGAAGTTACAAGCAGTCTGTTTTTTGTCTCTTCCTAGGGGGCGCTAGCGCGCAATTTTCATTTTTGGGGTTTAGTTGCTTAATAAGTTGGTCTGCCACTCCATACTGATGTGTGTGTCAAATTTGGTGAGTTTTGAAGCATGTTAAGGGGGTCAAATTAGGGTGCGAAGGTGCGAGCGCGCCTTGGGCTGCTGCCCCCGAGCCCCATGCTTGAAGACGCCTTGCTGCCAGTATTTAATGCATTGTGAAAGTAATGCAGTTGTTGTATTGAAGTGAAAATATCAAGCTTCCTGTTGATTTTTGCCAAAGTATGTTAATTATTCAAATGTAGGTCTAAGTCAGACCTACATAGTGGTTTTTGTTTCATGTCTCTACGACATTCTTACCGGAAGTTACAAGCAGTTTTGTCTGTGTTTTCTTCCTAAGAGCAGTTTGTCTGTGTTGTATTCCTAGGGGGCGCTAGAGCACAATTTTGAGTTTTGGGGTTTGGTTTTTTTATTAGCTCGCAATTGTTGCCAGTCCTGATGTGTGTGCCAAGTTTGGTGAGTTTTGAAGCATTTTAAGGGGGTCATAATACAGCTCAAAGAGGCAAAAATGACATTTTTTAGGAAACTTTGCGCAGGGGTTCTTTGAAGGCGCGTAAAATCAAAACCTGAGAACTTATCAAAACTTTGATCTATACTTTTAATCAGAAGGGTTCAAACTCTCTCCTGTGCGAGTTTGAAGCGAAAATTTTGCTTTGAATGGGTTTTTGCAAAATTTCTGTTGATTTTTGCCCCAGAAGATACAATTATGAAATTTAGGTCAAAGTCAGCCCTACATAGAGGTTTTTGTTTCATGTCTCTACGACATTCCTAACGGAAGTTACAAGCAGTCTGTTTTTTTTTCTCTTCCTAGGGGGCGCTAGCGCGCAATTTTCATTCTTGGGGTTTGGTTGCTTAATATGTTGGGGTGTCACGGTAGACCGACGTGTGTGTCAAATTTGGTGAGTTTTGAAGCATGTTAAGGGGGTGAAATTGGGGTGCGACGGTGCGGAATAATAATAAAGAATAATAATAAAACGCAGCAGATACAATAGGGTCCTTGCCATGGCAAAGGACATGGAGTCCTTTGCCATAGGCAGGGCGGACCCTAATAAAGATTTCTACTCATAGAAGCAATCATCAACTTAAAGTGCCCTCTTTGGGGATTGTAATAGAGATCCATCTGGATTCATGAACTTAATTCTAAACATTTCTTCACAAAAAAAGAAATCTTTAACATCAATATTTATGGAACATGTCCACAAAAAAATCTAACTGTCAACACTGAATATTGCATTGTTGCATTTCTTTCCACAGTTTATGAACTTACATTCATATTTTGTTGAAGTATTATTCAATAAATACACTTATGAAAGATTTTTCAATTGTTGCTATTTTTAGAATATTTTTTAAAAGTCTCACGTACCCCTTGGCATACCTTCAAGTACCCCCAGGGGTACGCGTACCCCCATTTGAGAACCACTGGTTTAGACTACTGCAATGCCCTGTATGTAGGCATTAGTCAGGCCTCCCTCGCCCGCCTGCAGCTCGTGCAGAACTCTGCAGTTCGTCTGCTATCACAGACCCGCAGACGTGAGCACATCACCACTATATTAGCGTCCCTTCACTGGCTCCCTGTGCGTTATCGAATCAATTTTAAACTCCTTCTATTTGTTTTTAAATATCTGAACAACCTAGCGCCAACATATCTGTCCGACCTCCTTCAGCCTTACTGCCCCACTCGATCCCTAAGATCAGCCGATCAGCTGCTACTGAAGGTCCCTGACACAAGGCTGAAGCTTAGAGGTGACAGAGGTTTCGCTGCTGCTGCTCCCAAGCTCGGGAACGTCCTACCTCTGAGTGTTAGACAAGCCTCCTCTCTTCCTGTTTTTAAATCTCTCTTAAAATCATACTTTTATTCCTTGGCTTTTAACACTGAGTGATATCCATCCTGCAATGGCGCCCCACCTGCTGTCAATCTGTTTTTATGTTTTATTTATATATCTATTATCATGTTGTGTTTGTGTTGTGTTGTGTTGTTTGCTCGGTCCTCGTATTATCTTTTAACCTGTCCATTGTACAGCACTTTGACTACCCCTGTGGTAAATTTTAAATGTGCTTTATAAATAAAGTTGATTTGATTTGATACTGGGCTTCACAGTGGCAGAGGGGTTAGTGCGTCTGCCTCACAATACGAAGGTCCTGCAGTCCTGGGTTCAAATCCAGGCTCGGGATCTTTCTGTGTGGAGTTTGCATGTTCTCCCCGTGAATGCGTGGGTTCCCTCCGGGTACTCCGGCTTCCTCGCACTTCCAAAGACATGCACCTGGGGATAGGTTGATTGGCAACACTAAATTGGCCCTAGTGAAGTGAATTGTGAATTATATTTATATAGCGCTTTTCTCAAGTGACTCAAAGCGCTTTACATAGTGACACCCAATAGCTAAGTTATATTTAAACCAGTGTGGGTGGCACTGGGAGCAGGTGGGTAAAGTGTCTTGCCCAAGGACACAACGACAGTAACTAGAATGGCACAAGCGGAAATCGAACCTGCAACCCTCAAGTTGCTGGCACGGCCACTCTACCAAACGAGCTATGCCGCCTGTGAGTGTGAATGTTGTCTGTCTATCTGTGTTGGCCCTGCGATGAGGTGGCGACTTGTCCAGGGTGTACCCCGCCTTCCGCCCGATTGTAGCTGAGATAGGCGCCAGCGCCCCCCGCGACCCCGAAAGGGAATAAGCGGTAAAAATGGATGGATGGATGGATGGATGGATGATTTGATACTACCCACCACGCAGTCTGATAGTTTATATATCAATGATGACATATTAACGTTGCAACACATGCCAATACGGCCTTTTTAGTTTACTAAATTACAATTTTAAATTCAATTCAATACATTGAATTGAATTGAATTGAATTGAATAGTCCGTTGCTATCAATATCCTCAAACACAAATCTTTCATCCTCGCTCAAATTAATGGGGAAATTGTCGTTTTCTCGGTCCGAATAACTGTTTTTTTTGGAGACTCCCATTAAAATCAATGTGAATATATGAGGAGCCATCAACATGTGACGTCATCGTCTGCGACTTCCGGTAAAGGCAGGGCTTTTCTGTTAGCAACCGAAAGTTGTGAACTTTATTGCGGATGTTCTCTACTAAATACTTTCAGCAAAAATATGGCAATATCGCGAAATGATCAAGTATGACACATAGAATGGACCTGCTATTCCCGTTTGAATAAGAAAATCTAATTTTAGTAGGCCTTTAATGATTTCTCACAACAAACATATATAGAAACTGATAAATATCAATATGCAACACTTTATTTTTATATTTTCTCTAAGTGCACATTTTTCAAATTGAACATTTTCAAATGATCACTTCCAAGACAGTCTTGTGAAATCACACAATATCCCATTTTAACTAGCTAGCCGCTAACATTTTTTAACAAATTATGAATTAGTTTGGCGCTGAGGGGATCCGGTTTGGTGGCCGCGGGATTAGGTCTCTGCTTTTTGCAGATGATGTGGTCCTGATGGCTTCATCTGGCCGGGATCTTCCGCTCTCACTGGATCAGTTCACAGCCGAGTGTGAAGCGGCCGGAATGAGAATCAGCACCTCCAAGTCCGAGTCCATGGTTCTCGCCCGGAAAAGGGTGGAGTGCCATCTCCGGGTTGAGGAGGAGACCCTGCCCTAAGTGGAAGAGTTCAAGTACCTAGGAGTCTTGTTCACGAGTGGGGGAAGAGTGGATCGTGAGATCGACAGGCGGATCGGTGCGGCGTCTTCAGTAATGCGGACGTTGTACCGATCCGTTGTGGTGAAGAAGGAGCTGAGCCGGAAGGCAAAGCTCTCAATTTACCGGTCGATCTATGTTCCCATCCTCAGCTATGGTCATGAGCTTTGGGTCATGACCGAAAGGATAAGATCACGGGTACAAGCGGCCGAAATGAGTTTCCTCCGCAGGGTGGCGGGGCTCTCCCTTAGAGATAGGGTGAGAAGCTCTGCCATCCGGGTGGAACTCAAAGTAAAGCCGCTGCTCCTCCACATCGAAAGGAGCCAGATGAGGTGGCTCGGGCATCTGGTCAGGATGCCACCCGAACGCCTCCCTAGGGAGGTGTTTAGGGCAGGTCCGACCAGTAGGAGGCCATGGGGAAGACCCAGGACACGTTGGGAAGACTATGTCTCCCGGCTGGCCTGGGAACGCTTCGGGATCCTCCGGGAAGAGCCAGACGAAGTGGCTGGGGAGAGGGAAGTCTGGGCTTCCCTGCTTTGGCTGCTGCCCCCGCGACCCGATCTCGGATAAGCAGAAGAACATGGATGGATGGATGGAATTACTTTGCACCATGTTTGTACAAACAATAACTCATGTAAAATACAAAAGTCAACTCTCAAATGTTTAAATAAATAATGTCACACTTTGAACTGGACACCAAATCTGTTATCTGTTTCTTTGTCAGTTAGTGGGAAGCCTGGCATTGCATGCTGTTAACTAGTGTGTTGTACTCTGGTGTGTAACTTGACACTGCAATTCTGAGTGGGTCTTGCAGATGTGCATCAGTGAGGCGTGTTCTGTGTTTGTTCTTGATGAAGTTCATGTCAGAAAAGGCTGATTCACAAAGATAAGTTGAACCAAATAGGCTTGCAACCTTCATAGCTGCTGCGCATACACCACTGTACTGTTCTGTGTCAACAAGGCACCGAATGTTTGGTGCAGCCTGGTAGGCTTTACATTTTAAATTGTCAGGAAAGAAGAGGAAGGAATTTAAATGGAAAAAAGGTATATGTGTTTAAAAATCCTAAAATCATATTTAAGGTTGTATTTTTTTCTGTAAAATTGTCTTTCTGAAAGTTATTAGAAGCAAAGTAAAACAATAAATTAATTTATTTAAAAAAGTGAAGACCAAGTCTTTAAAATATTTTCTTGGATTTTCAAATTCTGTTTGAGTTTTGTCTCTCTTTGAATTAAAAATGTCAAGCAAAGTGAGACAGGCTTGCTAGTAAATAAATAACATTTAAAAATTAGAGGCAGCTCACTGGTAAGTGCTGCTATTTGAGCTATTTTTAGAACAGGCCAGCGGGCTACTCATCTGGTCCTTACGGGCTACCTGGTGCCCACGGGCACCATGTTGGTGACCCCTACTATACAGTATATATTTAGTTATCTACTTTACGCTGCAGTATACATATCAAATGTAAACTATATTGTTGATTAACACTTAAAAATTCACTCACACATTTCCTCATATGACAAAAAATAGCAGCTTCCCCGAAACCGCTCAACAGTATATATTTCCAATTTAAGTACTCTGCAATATTCATATCAAATGTAAACTATATTGTTTATTAACACTTAAAATTCACTCACACATTTTCCCAGATGACAAAAAATAGCATCTTCCACATATACCACTATACAGTATTTATTTACAATGTACGTACTCTGCAATATACATATCAAATGTAATCTATTTTGTTTATTAACACTTAAAATTCACTCACACATTTCCCCAAATGGAAAAAAAATAGCAACTTCCCAAAAATGTCGGTGAAATATATATTCACAATTTCTTTGGCTTTAAGTTATCCACTTCACTCTGTATACATATCAAATGTAAACTATATTGTTTATTAACACTTAAAATTCACTCACACATTTTCCCAGATGACAAAAAATAGCATCTTCCACATATACCGCTATACAGTATTTATTTACAATGTAGGTACTCTGCAATATGCATATCAAATGTAATCTATTTTGTTTATTAACACTTAAAATGCACCCACACATTTCCCCAAATGGAAAAAAAATAGCAGCTTCCCAAAAATGTCGGTGAAATATATATTCACAATTTCTTTGGCTTTAAGTTATCCACTTCACTCTGTATACATATCAAATGTAAACCATATTGTTTATTAACACTTAAAATTCACTCACACATTTTCCCAGATGACAAAAAATAGCATCTTCCCCATATACCTCTATACAGTATTTATTTACAATGTAGGTACTCTGCAATATGCATATCAAATGTAATCTATTTTGTTTATTAACACTTAAAATTCACTCACACATTTCCCCAAATGGAAAAAAAATAGCAACTTCCCAAAAATGTCGGTGAAATATATATTCACAATTTCTTTGGCTTTAAGTTATCCACTTCACTCTGTATACATATCAAATGTAAACTATATTGTTTATTAACACTTAAAATTCAATCACACATTTTCCCAGATGACAAAAAATAGCATCTTCCCCATATACCTCTATACAGTATTTATTTACAATGTACGTACTCTGCAATATGCATATCAAATGTAATCTATTTTGTTTATTAACACTTAGAATTCACTCACACATTTCCCCAAATGGAAAAAAAATAGCAGCTTCCCAAAAATGTCGGTGAAATATATATCCACAATTTCTTTGGCTTTAAGTTATCCACTTCACTCTGTATACATATCAAATGTAAACTATATTGTTTATTAACACTTAAAATTCACTCACACATTTTCCCAGATGACAAAAAATAGCATCTTCCACATATACCGCTATACAGTATTTATTTACAATGTAGGTACTCTGCAATATGCATATCAAATGTAATCTATTTTGTTTATTAACACTTAAAATGCACCCACACATTTCCCCAAATGGAAAAAAAATAGCAGCTTCCCAAAAATGTCGGTGAAATATATATTCACAATTTCTTTGGCTTTAAGTTATCCACTTCACTCTGTATACATATCAAATGTAAACTATATTGTTTATTAACACTTAAAATTCACTCACACATTTTCCCAGATGACAAAAAATAGCATCTTCCACATATACCGCTATACAGTATTTATTTACAATGTAGGTACTCTGCAATATGCATATCAAATGTAATCTATTTTGTTTATTAACACTTAAAATGCACTCACACATTTCCCCAAATGACCAAAAAATAGCAGCTTCCCAAAAATTGCGATGAAATATCTATTCACAATTTCTTTGGCTTTAAGTTATTCACTTCCATCTGTATACATATCAAATGTAAACTATATTGTTTATTAACACTTAAAATTCACTCACACATTTTCCCAGATGACAAAAAATAGCATCTTCCCCATATACCTCTATACAGTATTTATTTACAATGTAGGTACTCTGCAATATGCATATCAAATGTAATCTATTTTGTTTATTAACACTTAAAATTCACTCACACATTTCCCCAAATGACCAAAAAATAGCAGCTTCCCAAAAATTGCGATGAAATATCTATTCACAATTTCTTTGGCTTTAAGTTATCCACTTCCATTTGTATACATATCAAATGTAAACTATATTGTTTATTAACACTTAAAATTCACTCACACATTTTCCCAGATGACAAAAAATAGCATCTTCCCCATATACCTCTATACAGTATTTATTTACAATGTAGGTACTCTGCAATATGCATATCAAATGTAATCTATTTTGTTTATTAACACTTAAAATTCACTCACACATTTTCCCAAATGGGAAAAAAATAGCAGTTTCTCAAAAATGGCTTTGAATATATATATTCACAATTTCTTCGACTTTAAGTTATCCACTTCACTGTGCAATATACATCAAATGTAAACTTCATTGTTTATTAACACTTTATATCCACCCACACATTTGACCCTAATGACAAAAAAAGCAGCTTCCCAAAAAATGCTATACAATAGGGGTGTCAAACGTACGGCCCGCGGGCCGGAACAGACCCGCGAACAGGTTTTATCCGGCCCGCGGGATGAGTTTGCTAAGTATACAAATTAACCTGAAATTTTTGAATGAAAGAAACAGCTCTTCTACATGTGTCTACTGGATGTTGCAATAGCAATTCTTTGTATCTCTGTAGATCAGGGGTTGGCAACTCGCGGCTCCGAAGCCGCACGCGGCTCTTGGATCATTCCGATGTGGCTCAACTGCATACTTGCCGAACCCCCATTTTATCGGGAGATTTTCCAAATTTCATTGCCTATCCCAGAAATCTCCCCAATTTAACAATCTCAGATTTTCACCCGGACAAGAAAATTGAGGCCGTGCAGTGATGCCAATGCCTTAAACGTCCTCTCGACCATGTCGTAGCGTCCGCTTTAATGCAATGCTATCTGAGTGCCGGCCGTCCACATCTAGTGTGCGGCTGCTGACTCAATGCACGAGCGACTGCAAGGCATAGTTGTTCAACAGCCATACAGGTTACACTGAGGGTTGTGATATAAGCAACTTTAGCACTCTTACTAATATGCGCCACACTGTGAACCCACACCAAACAAGAATGACAAACACATTTCGGGAGAACATCCGCACTGTAACACATTATAAACGCAACATAAAAAATACCCAGAATCCCATGCATCCCTAACTATTCCGGGCTCCATTATAAACCCCCACTTCAAAAAATGATCCGGGCCACGGATCATGACAAATCCCTTGTTACATTTTCAACACTACAGTTTTTTAATTGACACCTCCCCCCTTAAAAACAAAAACAAACTACAACACCAACCTTTAGATTGATCGATTGGGGAGTCTGATATAAAACAAAAAGTCACTCTCGGGGTCAGTCTCCCAAAAACCAACCCCGTTTATTACAGGTCGTAAATAAAAAAGTTTGTATGTTTTTCACATTAAATGACTCAATCTTTGAAAACTATTCTTGCCTGAAAAATACTGCACATATCAAACAATTATACAGTATACATCTTATATATTTAAGAAATAAGTTAAAAGCAAACCACATTCATCAGGCTTTTTTTTACTGATATTTTAAAAAAACTTCTTATGTTACAAATGTTTATTCTGTTATTTCCCATTTTATTTATTGCTATTATTACTACTATTATCTCAATAATTCATGTTTTTGTTTACTTGTTAATTTATTATCCATATTTCATTGATGAGTGCAACGCCATGTGCGTGTTTTCTTTGTTGTCATGTAAAGCACATTGTGTTGCAACTTGCCTGTGCAAGAAAAGTGCTAAATAAATGAAGTTTTATTAATATATTCTTAAACTTTTAAAAGGCAAATAAATGTACAGTACAGGCCAAAAGTTTGGACACACTTTCTCATTCAATGCGTTTTCTTTATTTTCATGATTATTTACATTGTAGATTGTCATTGAAGGCATCAAAACTATGAATGAACACATTTGGAGTTACTGTATGTACTTAACAAAAAAAGATGAAATAATTGAAAACATGTTTTATATTCTAGTTTCTTCAAAATAGCCACCCTTCTGCTCTGATTACTGCTTTGCACACTCTTGGCATTCTCTCAAAGAGCTAGCACCTTCAAGACTGTTGGAAAACCATTTCTGGTGACTACCTTTTCATCGAGAGAATGCCAAGAGTGTGCAAAGCAGTAATCAGAGCAAAGAGTGGCTTTTTTGAAGAGACTAGAATATAAAAACATGTTTTTTTTTCAGTTATTTCACCTTTTTTTGTTAAGTACATAACTCCACATGTGTTCATTCATAGTTTTGATGGCTTCAGTGACAATCTAAAATTTTAAATAGTCATGAAAATAAAGAAAACACATTGAAATGAGAAGGTGTGTCCAAACTTTTGGCCTGTATTGTACATAACTACTGTTTTAAAAAAATCTTGAAGTACATTACTGTGACGGTCTCTTGGCATCGTCATGCGGGTTCAATGGACCACCCAGGAAGGACATCTTTTTGAGCAGGTTTGACTCTTTTATTTTTCAATAAAGGCAGTCTTTTGCGCCGTCGTCACTCCCACAGCTCGCTCCTCCGTGTCTCGCTCTCCGTCTCTTGCTCTCCGGTCCGCTCTTAAGTCGGCCGCATCGTGGTCCCTCGTGCGCTGTTCTCTCTCGCTTTTGCTCCTTATCCGTTCCTGCAGGCTCTCCAACTCCTTCTGCCACGATCTCTCCTCTTTCTCCCCTTTTATACACTGCGAGGAGATATGTTGATTGTCTACTGGTGTGCGATCCACGCACCTGAATTAGATTGCGGCGGCGTGTGCAAAGCAGTAATCAGAGCAAAGAGTGGCTTTTTTGAAGAGACTAGAATATAAAAACATGTTTTTTTTAGTTATTTCACCTTTTTTTGTTAAGTACATAACTCCACATGTGTTCATTCATAGTTTTGATGCCTTCAGTGACAATCTACAATGTAAATAGTCATGAACATAAAGAAAACACATTGAAATGAGAAGGTGTGTCCAAACTTTTGGCCTGTATTGTACATAACTACTGTTTAAAAAAAATCTTGAAGTACATTACTGTGACGGTCTCTTGGCATCGTCATGCGGGTTCAATGGACCACCCAGGAAGGACATCTTTTTGAGCAGGTTTGACTCTTTTATTTTTCAATAAAGGCAGTGTTTTGCGCCGTCGTCGCTCCCGCTGCTCGCTCCTCCGTGTCTTGCTCTCCGGTCCGCTCTTTAGTCGGCCGCGTCGTGGTCTCCCGTGCGCTGTTCTCTCTCGCTTTTGCTCCTTATCCGTTCCTGCAGGCATCTCCAACTCCTTCTGCCACGATCTCTCCTCCTTCTCCCCTTTTATACACTGCGAGGAGATATGTTGATTGTTTACTGGTGTGCGATCCACGCACCTGAATTAGATTGCGGCGGCGTCGTTCCCGGCACGCCCCGCCTCTCCGCTCCGCTCCGCCACATTCTCCGCCTCCTTGCCGCCATCTTGGGCAGGGCTCCATAGTGCCTGCCCCGCCGTCGGCCCGTCGGCTCCGCCTCTCCACAATTACTTATGTTATTCATCGCAGTAAATGGCTTTTAAGGCTGTATTTGAATATTATTGTTATTTATTGAAAATGTATTCTAGAGACAGTTAGCAGTAACATTGATTTTAACGTTTTTTATTCTATAAGTTTTTATGATTTCAATGAATATTTGATTGATTGATTGATTGAAACTTTTATGAGTAGATTGCACAGTACAGTACATATTCCGTACTATTGACCACTAAATGGTAACACCTGAATAAGTTTTTCAACTTGTTTAAGTAGGGGTCCACATGAATCAATTCATGGTAAAACACTATAAACACATCATTAAAATACCATTTTAAAAATGACGGAAAAAAAAAACACAAAATAAATACAAATGTAACACAACGTGCTTTACAGAGTTAAAAGTACTGCAATAATGTCATTATTGTGATGATTCAGCATAAGCACTAGCATGACAGCATTCTGAGCTCTGTATACGTCCTGACCTTCCTGAGACATTTTAAAGAAGATTGTCCATTTTTGTCTAAAGTGTTTAAAAGCAATGTTTCTCGCCTTGACTACAAAAATAAAATTGGTAATTCTTGTAGTCAACAAGATTTGCCAAAGGTGGTTAGCCGTGTTAAGCAGATGCTTTTGGGGGGGGGAGCTGTTGTTGTTGCTAAGCAACCACTTCAACTCCCGCCTGGATAATTGTACTCTTTGCTTTGCTTGAAGAATTTGTATTTTCAAAGTAAAACAGTTTGGCCTTTCAATACCAAGAAAAGTACACTTGCTAGACCTGTAGGTTTTTTTTTTTTCTGACATTAATTCCTGCTGAAACTGTCAAAAGTCATTGCTGACACATATTCATCCTATAAAACGGTTAATATCACAAAAGGGTTGTTGCTGCTGATCCATTAGATTAGCCCAATGAGGATTTATGATAATAAAAGTGTTGATTTTTTGGGCAGAATATAAATGAGAATAAACATATCTTTGTTTTTATACATCTATGGCACAGGTGACGAACTAATTTTCATTGAGGGCCACATCGCAATTATGGCTGCCCTCAGAGGGCCACGTTTAACGATGAATAATACAAACCCCAAAACCAGTGAAGTTGGCACGTTGTGTAAATGGTAAATAAAAACAGAATACAATGATTTGCAAATCCTTTTCAACCTATATTCAATTGAATAGACTGCAAAGACAAGATATTTAATGTTGTTATTTTTTGCAAATATTAGCTCATGTTTCAAAAAAACTGGCGCAAGTGGCAAAAAAGGGTGAGAAAGTTGAGGAATGCTCATCAAACACTTATGTGGAACATCCCACAGGTGAACAGGCTAAATAGGAACCGGTGGGTGCCATGATTGGGTATAAAAGCAGCTTCCATGAAATGCTTAGTCATTCACAAACAAGGATGGGGCGAGGGTCACCACTTTGTCAACAAATTTCGTGAGCAAATCGTCAAAAAGTTTAAGAACAACATTTCTCAATGAGCTATTGCAATGAATTTAGGGCTTTCACCATCTACGGTCCGTAATATCATCAAAATGTTCAGAGATTCTGGAGAAATCACTGCACGTAACATTGAATGCCCGTGACCTTGGATCCCTGAGGCGGTACTGCATCAAAAAGCGACATCAGTGTGTAAAGGATATCACCACATGGGCTCAGGAACACTTCAGAAAACCACTGTCAGTAACTACAGTTGGTTGCTACATCTGTAAGTGCAAGTTAAAGCTGTACTATGCAAAGCGAAAGTCATTTATCAACAACACCCAGAAATCCCGCCGGCTTCGCTGGGCCTGAGCTCATCTAAGATGGACTGACGCAAAGTGTGACAGGTTCTGTGGTCTGACAAGTCCACATTTAAAATCGTTTTTGGAAACTGTGGAAGTCTTGTCCTACGGAAAAAAGAGGAAAAGAACCATCCGGACTGTTATCGGATGCTCAGTCATTCACAAACAGGGATGGGGGTTGAGGGTCACCACTTTGTCAACAAATTTCGTGAACAAATCGTCAAAAAGTTTAAGAACAACATTTCTCAATGAGCTATTGCAATGAATTTAGGGCGTTCACCATCTACGGTCCGTAGTATCAACAAAATGTTCAGAGAATCTGGAGAAATCACTGCACGTAACATTGAATGCCATTGGCCTTGGATCCCTGAGGCGGTACTGCATCAAAAAGCGACATCAGTGTGTAAAGGATATCACCACATGGGCTCAGGAACACTTCAGAAAACCACTGTCAGTAACTACAGTTGGTCGCTACATCTGTAAGTGCAAGTTAAAGCTGTACTATGCAAAGTGAAAGTCATTTATCAACAACACCCAGAAATCCCGCCGGCTTCGCTGGGCCTGAGCTCATCTAAGATGGACTGACGCAAAGAGTGAAAGGGTTCTGTGGTCTGACAAGTCCACATTTAAAATTGTTTTTGGAAACTGTGGAAGTCGTGTCCTACGGAAAAAAGAGGAAAAGAACCATGATGTTATCGGATGCTCAGTCATTCACAAACAATAGGAAAAGAACCATCTGGACTGGTATAGGTGTAAAGTTCAAAAGCCAGCATCTGTGATGGTATGGGGGTGTATTAGTGCCCAAGGCATAGGTAACTTACACATCTGTGAAGGCACCGTTAATCCTGAACGGTACATACAGGTTTTGGAGCAACATATGTTGCCATCCAAGCAACGTTATCATGGACGCCCCTGCTTATTTCAGCAAGACAATGCCAAGCCACGTGTTACAACAGTGCGGCTTCATAGTAAAAGAGTGCGGGTACTAGACCGGCCTGCCTGTAGTCCAGACTCATCTTCCGTTGAAAATGTGTGGCGCAATATAAAGCGTAAAATACCACAACGAACTGTTGAACAAATTAAGCTGTACATCAAGCAAGAATGGGAAAGAATTCCACCTGAAAAGCTTCAAAATTGGTCTCCTCAGTTCACAAATGTTTTACTGAGTGTTGTTAAAAGGAAAGGCCATGTAACACAGTGGTAAAAATGCCCCTGTGCCAACTTTTTTGCAACTTGTTGCTGCCATTTAATTCTGAGTTAATGATTATTTGCACACAAAAAAAATGTTTCTCAGTTCAAACATTAAATATAATTTCTTTGCAGTCTATTCAGTTGAATATATTTTGATTTGGATTTGCAAATCATTGTATTCTGTTTTTATTTACGAACTATAGAACGTGTCAACTTCACTGGTTTTGGGTTCTGTATGTGAATATGAAAGTATGAGAATTTTCATCATGATATTATGACAAACCTGACTATGCATTTGATAATTCGATTTTTTTTTAACGTACACTATAAAAAAATTAAAGAAAAACTGTAGATTTTGCGGTAAAAAAAACTTGCAGCTCAGTTGACGGAATTTTTACCGTTAAAAAATGAAATGAAAAAAAAGAAATTTAACCAAAATTTTTTTTTTCAACATACTACTGTAAATGGAAAAAAACGGTACAACACTAAAATTCTCGTGACTAAACTGCTATGTTTTTTTTCCCCTAACATCTACAGTTGTTCGTGTTTTTTCCGGAAATGAAAAACTGGCACCATTGTTCTTTTTAACAGTGAAATTCTGGCTACAAGTGTGCTAATTTGTTACTGTATAATCTATTGACAGTTTACAGCGTACACTTTGATAAATGACTTGCTTTGAAATCATAAGTCAAGCAGATATATTTTTTTATTTTGACAAAATGTTTGGAATGCATGATGATATTATAATGATGCATTATTATTAGATTATATCAAAGTTTCAAGGCTGTGCAAGTGCATGCAGTAGATGCATTTTTATTTTGTCAAATTGGAAATGACACATATATTCAGTAAGAAAAGATAAAGTGGTTCAGAAACAGTTTTTGTTTCCAGGCTATAAAATGATGTGGGGCGCCAGATTTGGCCCCCGGGGCCTTGAGTTTGACCCTTCTGGCTTCAAAGCATTGTTATTGATACACAATTTTTAATCAGCTATTTTGGACCTTCCCATGTTGAACAGAGATGGGCTTACTGTAAAAAATAAGTTTAAAAAAATGTCGTAATGCACGGGTTTACATGGGCTAAACCCCAGGGGCCCCCACCCAATCAGGAACCCCCGATGCAATGATTGGTGTTCATAGCTGTCAATCACAGACAGTGTCGCGATTATGTATCTGTCACGAAGGAGATGCATTCATGAGCAAAATCATTTTTCAAAATGGATGATATTTTGGCATATTTTGTTAGGGGACACGGGTGGGGCAAAACCCCCTCAGCCCTGGGGCCCACTCTTAGATTAAGGCCTGATCACTGCGTTAAGGAAATAAAAAGTAAATAAACAATGAACGTTCAAAAAAATGTAATACGTTTATTTTAGTTTTTTTTTTCTTATAGCACCTATGTGTCAAAGTCAAGGCCCGAGGGCCAGATCCAGCCCGCGAATGGATTATGATATTTGATTAGTATTTGAACCGGCCCGCAGGCCACAGCCGCCTGCTGCTGTTTTGCACGCACCAATACTCCATCAGTGTTGGTGCTAGGAATTTTCAAAATGGGGTCCCAGGGACCCCATCTAGTCATAAAAATGGGGTCCCACAGTACATTTTTGGGGTCCCACTTTTTTGTAAGTGTTTTGAAAACAAATGATGAATGTATGCATTATATTATATAGCACTTTCCATATAGTGTTGTGGAAAAAGGTTGTCATAAATGTTACTTAATTCATTAAAAAAAAAAAATAAATACAAAAGAAAACACATTTTTATTTATATGTAAATTTATGCATTTATAAACATTCATTAATTTTCTTCTTTCCTTCATGGATCTAAACCAGGGGTGTCAAACATACGACCCACACAGGTTTTATCCGACCCACGGGATGAGTTTGCCAAGTATAAAAAACGGGCCGAAATGTTTTAATAAAAGAAACTGCTGTTCTAAATCTGTCCACTAGATGTTGCAATAGCAATTCTTTGTTTCTTTGTAGATAATGCAAGATATGTAAAAAAAACACATGATGTTATTGCACCAGTTGAGGAAAATGAGCAAAATACTGTACATAAGTAAAGATGATGTTATTTTTCTGTATTGATGGATAATTAACACCAATGATTTGACTGATTATCACATTATTTATTCAGAAAGTAAAAATAATGACAAAGGAAGATAAAATACTTTTAATCATAATTTGTAAGTGTAAAAAAAACCCAACAACATACATATTCGGAATGTGCTCGTTCTATTTTTTAACAAGGAAAACTGCCTGGAGTTGTCTTTGTTTTTAAGTTATCGCGCCGTGATTTTACCAGGAGTAGATTTTTCTCCATGTGGCCCCCGATCTAAAGTTTGAAGTGAATTGTATTTATATAGCGTTTTTCTCTAGTGACTCAAAGCGCTTTACATAGTGAAACCCAACAGCTAAGTTACATTTAAACCAGTGTGGGTGGTCCTGGGAGCAGGTGGGTAAAGTGTCTTGCCCAAGGACACAACGGCCGTGACGAGGATGGCGGAAGCGGGGATAGAACCTGGAACCCCCAGGTCGCTGGCACAGCCACTCTACCAACCAAGCAATACCGCCCCTGTGTTGTGTTTTTAGTGTGTTCCTGCCTTCTCCTTGTCTGCACCTGTGTTTTTTAGTGATTCGTCCTCGGCGAGGGGCGGACCTTGTGGCGCACCTGCTTGCAATTAGCTCACCTGTATTTAGGCTCACCTGTATTTAAGCTCGTCACGCACAGCTTGACCTTGCCGGTTAATGTTTCCTGAACCCCGCACGTACATGTGCCTGCTTCGCCTCATCTGTCTTGGTACGTCACCTTTTCTTAGTCCTGTTAATCTTAACCTCGTTGTGTTTGTTTCCTAGCCTCCTTGATTTAAAGAGGACTTTCGCTGTGCTTAATGCGCCCTGGCTTTTTCCCCACCGACCATAGAAGAAACTGTTTTGTTAGTATTCATGGTGTGCACTTCTGCCCCATCGCTTTTTGTTACCCCTCTTTGGACTTATTACATTTTTTTCCCTTTATGTATTCAACCTTGCCTCCCGGTCACACCATTGAACATTTCTTAACACCCTGATCTGTAATATTTTCAGAACGTCTATTTTTGGCCAAAGTAAGACATGGGAGCAGGTGGGTAAAGTGTCTTGCCCAAGGACACAACGGCCGTGACGAGCATGGCGGAAGCGGGGATCGAACCTGGAACTCCAGGTCGCTGGCACGTCCACTTTACCAACCAAGCTATACCGCCCCTGTGTTGTGTTTTTAGTGTGTTCCTGCCTTCTCCTTGTCTGCACCTGTGTTTTTTAGTGATTCGTCCTCGGCGAGGGGGCGGACCTTGTGGCGCACCTGCTTGCAATTAGCTCACCTGTATTTAGGCTCACCTATATTTAGGCTCGTCACGCACAGCTTGACCTTACCGGTTAATGTTTCCTGAACCCCGCACGTACATGTGCCTGCTTCGCCTCATCTGTCTTGGTACGTCACCTTTTCTTAGTCCTGTTAATCTTAACCTCGTTATGTTTCTTTCCTAGCCTCCTTGATTTAAAGAGGACTTTCGCTGTGCTTAATGCGCCCTGGCTTTTTCCCCACCGACCACAGAAGAAACTGTTTTGTTAGTATTCATGGTGTGCACTTCTGCCCCATCGCTTTTTGTTACCCCTCTTTGGACTTATTACATTTTTTTCCCTTTATGTATTCAACCTTGCCTCCCGGTCACACCATTGAACATTTCTTAACACCCTGATCTGTAATATTTTCAGAACGTCTATTTTTGGCCAAAGTAAGACATGGGAGCAGGTGGGTAAAGTGTCTTGCCCAAGGACACAACGGCCGTGACGAGCATGGCGGAAGCGGGGATCGAACCTGGAACTCCAGGTCGCTGGCACGTCCACTGTACCAACCAAGCTATACCGCCCCTGTGTTGTGTTTTTAGTGTGTTCCTGCCTTCTCCTTGTCTGCACCTGTGTTTTTTAGTGATTCGTCCTCGGCGAGGGGCGGACCTTGTGGCGCACCTGCTTGCAATTAGCTCACCTGTATTTAGGCTCACCTGTATTTAGGCTCGTCACGCACGTACATGTGCCTGCTTCGCCTCATCTGTCTTGGTACGTCGCCTTTTCTTAGTCCTGTTAATCTTAACCTCGTTGTGTTTGTTTCCTAGCCTCCTTGATTTAAAGAGGACTTTTGCTGTGCTTAGTGCGCCCTGGCTTTTTCCCCACCGACCACAGAAGAAACTGTTTTGTTAGTATTCATGGTGTGCACTTCTGCCCCATCGCTTTTTGGACTTATTATAGTTTTTTCCCTTTATGTATTCAACCTTGCCTCCCGGTCACACCATTGAACATTTCTTAACACCCTGATCTGTAATATTTTCAGAACGTCTATTTTTGGCCAAAGTAAGACAAAGAAAACAATCTGAAGTCGCCTTTATTTTTTTTTAATTTGAATGCCATGATTTTAATAGACCTGCACACATTTCCCTCCATTCGGCCCCCGAGCTAAAATGAGTTTGACACCCCTGTATATTGCAAATACTGAATTTTTCATACATATTTTTTTTATTACACTTAATATTTCTACGCATAATTTTTTTACATAGAATTTTTATAAAAATGACTTTTTTAACACACGCCTTTGGCAAATAAATTGTTTTCCAAAGAAAATTATCAGCATAATTTGACGTAAAAATGCACACGCAAAAAATTCCGTTCTATGAATTCAGTGTCAAAAAAAAAAAAGAAGCTTTGGTATTAAAGAGACAAATTAACCTCCACATTTATCACTTTTGTAGACAAAAATAAATAAGTCAGGCGTGTTCAGAATATTTATCATGGCAATGCAGAACTTTGACAGAAGGGGTGACTTGCATGAATCATACCTTGCCTTTTTCATGCAACACATTCTGCTGGCTTCAAAAACCCTTTTGGTAAACTTTTTTTTCTTCCTCAAAGCAAAGATTGTACAGTCGCCTTATAAAGGCTGCAGTGAAAAGTCCATCTTGTTACTATAGTTACAATTGAAAGTAAGTCCTGGCACTGAGGGGAAAACAAGTCGACTTCACGATGTCTTACTTTAAAAGTACTAAATGTAATACAGTCACGGTCAAAAGTTTACATACACTTGTAAAGAACATAATGTCATGGCTGTCTTGAGTTTCCAATACTTTCTACAACTCTTATTTCTTTGTTATAGAGTGATTTGAGCACATACTTGGTCACAAAAAACATCATGAAGTTTGGTTGTTTAATGAATTTATTATGGGTGTACTGAAAATGTGAGCAAATCTGCTGGGTCAAAAGTATTCATACAGCAATGTTAATATTTGGTCACATAAACTTAGACTTCCTTTTTATTGTCATTCAAATTTGAACTTTACCGTACAAATAAGAACGAAATTCAATCAATGTTTATTTATATAGCCCCAAATCACAAATGTCTCAAAGGACTGCACAAATCATTACGACTACAACATCCTCGGAAGAACCCACAAAAGGGCAAGGAAAACTCACACCCAGTGGGCAGGGAGAATTCACATCCAGTGGGACGCCAGTGACAATGCTGACTATGAGAAACCTTGGAGAGGACCTCAGATGTGGGCAACCCCCCCCTCTAGGGGACCGAAAGCAATGGATGTCGAGCGGGTCTAACATGATACTGTGAAAGTTCAATCCATAGTGGCTCCAACACAGCCGCGAGAGTTCAGTTCAAGCGGATCCAAGACAGCAGCGAGAGTCCCGTCCACAGGAGACCATCTCAAGCGGAGGCGGATCAGCAGCGTAGAGATGTCCCCAACTGATACAGGCGAGCGGTCCATCCTGGGTCTCGACTCTGGACAGCCAGTACTTCATCCATGGTCATCGGACCGGACTCCCTCCACAAGGGAGGGGGGGACATAGGAGAAAGAAAAGAAGCGGCAGATCAACTGGTCTAAAAAGGAGGTCTATTTAAAGGCCAGAGTATACAGATGAGTTTTAAGGTGAGACTTAAATGCTTCTACTGAGGTAGCATCTCGAACTGTTCTGTTGCATTAGCTCTTGGTAGTGCAGGATAAAAAAAAAAAAGCAATAAGGTGCAGATATAAATACATAGATTACTGTACAGATAAATATGTTGCACTTTTGCATATGCATCCAGGTTATATTGTCTTTTTCATCCAGCGAGTTAATCCATTTTGGGGGGAGTTGAGGGGATGATTTAATTATGATGCGTTCAATAGTCTGAGGCAGGGGTGCCCATTACGTCGATCGCGAGCTACCAGTCGACCGCGGGGGGTGTGTCAGTCGATCTCCAGCCAGGCTTTTTAAAAAAATAGACCTAAAAATTAGTGATCATCAATCTTGACCAAGACGTCACTTAAATGACATTCACGGTACTGGAGGGTCTTGTGAGATGACGCTGGCTGCTGCAAGATCATTATTATTAAAATATGACCGAGAGGAAGGCGAGAAACACTTTTTATTTCAACAGACTCTCGCGCCGTACCTTCCGTCAAAACTCTAAAGGCCGACTGCACATTTCCTATCTTCACAATAAAAGCCCTGCTTCATGCTGCCTGCGCTAACTAAATACAGAGTCTCGGAAAACTGGCGTGCACAAGCGATCCCTCAGAAAGCTGGCGTGCACATCACTTGTGCACGCCAGCTTTCCGAGACTCTTATTTTGTTAGCGCAGGCAGCGTGAAACAGGGCTTTTATTGTGAAGATAGGAAATGTGCAGTCGGCCTTTAGAGTTTTGACGGAAGGGACGGCGCGAAAGTCTGTTGAAATAAAAAGTGTTTCTCGCCTTCCTCTCTGTCATTTTTTCATAATAATGAACTGGCAGCAGCCAGCGTCATCTCACAAGACCCTCGGGTGCCGTGAATGTCAATCAAGCAAGCTACGGAATTTGCAGCCAATGTTTTTCTTGTAAAGTGTATGGAAGCTGGATGAATTAGATGCCAAAAACCAACCACTTTCATGTGGTATTGTACAGAAAGGACAACTTTTTTTCTCCTCCATTTGAAAATGTGGGCGTTATCATCATTACTGTCTGATTCCAATCAATGCAAGTCATCAGAATCAGGTAATACACCAACTTATATTCTTGTCTTCGTGAAAGAAAGACATCTATATGTGTTACACATGCTTGTATTATCATTAAACACATTTAACTTGTTTACAAAAATGTCTCTTTTATAAATAAATAAATATAAATGATATATATAAATGAGGTAGATCCCCTCGAGTTGGTCAATTGAAAAATAGCTCGCCTGCAGAAAAAGTGTGGGCACCCCTGGTCTGAGGAAAGAAGCTGTTACAGAACCTGGAGGTTCTGCTTCGCAGGCTGCGCAACTTCTTTCTAGAGTCCAGCAGTGAAAACAGTCCTTGGTGGGGGTGGGAGGAGTCTTTGCAGATTTTCTGAGCCCTGGAACGACCTACCTCTCTGAGTGTTAGACAAGCCTCCTCTCTTCCTGTTTTTAAATCTCTCTTAAAAACATACTTTTATTCCTTGGCTTTTAACACTAAGTGATATCCATCCTGCAATGGCGCCCCATTATACACCTGCTGTGAACCTGTTTTTATGTTTTATTTATTTATTTTTTATCATGTTTGTGTTGTGTTGTTTGCTCGGTCTTCGTATTATCTTTTAACCTGTCCATTGTACAGCACTTTGGCTACCCCTGTGGTAAATTTTAAATGTGCTTTATAAATAAAGTTGATTTGATTTGATTCACGCTTCACGGTGGCAGAGGGGTTAGAGCGTCTGCCTCACAATACGAAGTTCCTGCAGTCCTGGGTTCAAATCCAGGCTCGGGATCTTTCTGTGTGGAGTTTGCATGTTCTCCCCGTGAATGCGTGGGTTCCCTCCGGGTACTCCGGCTTCCTCCCACTTCCAAAGACATGCACCTGGGGATAGGTTAATTGGCAACACCAAATTGGCCCTAGTGTGTGAATGTGAGTGTGAATGTTGTCTGTCTATCTGTGTGGGCCCTGCGATGAGGTGGCGACTTGTCCAGGGTGTACCCTGCCTTCCGCCCGATTGTAGCTGAGATAGGCGCCAGCGCCCCCCGCGACCCCGAAAGGGAATAAGCGGTAGGAAATGGATGGAAAAAAAAAAAAAAATGGATGATTTGATTTGGTCAGGCAGCGGCTTTTTGCGATCTCCTGGATAGGAGCAAGAGGAGTCCCTTGGCAAGTTTCACTGCAAAAGGGTGCTTATGGTAGCCATCCACAAGCTTCTGGTTGAATTTTTGACCCCTTCTCTTGATGAAATTGGTGTAGTTAAGCGAAATGTGTTGGTTTTCTGACATGGACTTGTTTCTTCAGCATTGTCCACACGTTTAAGTCAGGACTTTGGGAAGGCCATTATAAAACCTTAATTCTAGCCTGATCCTTTACCACTTTTGACGTGTGTTGCGCCCAAAACCCAATCCCCGGGCTGATGATTTTAGGTTGTGAAGAATTTGGAGGTAATCCTTCTTTTTCATTGTCTAATTTAAAGCACCAGTTCCATTGGCAGCAAAACAGGCCCAGAGCATATTACTACAACCTCCATGCTTGACGGAAGGCATGGTGTTCCTGGGATTTAAGGCCTCACCTTTTCTCCTCCAAACATATTGCTGGGTATTGTGGCCAAACCGCTCATTTTTCCTTTTATCTGACATCACATGCACTAAGATAAGACCTTTCTGAGGAAAGTTCTGTGGTCAAAGGAAACAAAATCTTGTCATGATCCGTGATCCGGATCATGTTTTGTTTAGTTATTTTCTGTTAGTTCTGGACTCCTTTTGTTCTCGTTTGTGCACCGGTGAGGTTCTGTAGTCACCATGGTAACTTATGATTTTCACCTGCCTTTTACGCTCACCTGTTGCTCATCAGAGACTCTATTTAAAGGCCTACTGAAATGAGATTTTCGTATTTAAACGGGAATAGCAGGTCCATTCTATGTGTCATACTTGATCATTTAGCGATATTGCCATATTTTGGCTTAAAGGATTTAGTAGAGAACATCGACGATAAAGTTTGCAACTTTTGGTTGCTAATAAAAAAGCCTTGCCTGTACCGGAAATAGCAGACGATGTGCGTGTTACGTCACGGGTTGTAGGGCTCCTCACATCTGAACATTGTTTACAATCATGGCCACCAGCAGCGAGAGCGATTCGTACCGAGAAAGTGACGATTTCCCCATTAATTTGAGCGAGGATGAAAGATTTGTGGATGAGGATAGTGAGAGTGAAGGACTAGAAAAAAAAAAAAAAGACAAGGCCTGATGTTATTTGACACATTTACTAGGATAATTCTGGAAAATCCCTTATCTGCTTATTGTGTTACTAGTTTTTTAGTGAGATTATATAGTCGTTCGGGCTCCAGTACTCTGGAATGCCCTCCCGGTAACAGTTCGAGATGCTACCTCAGTAGAAGCATTTAAGTCTCACCTTAAAAGTCATCTGTATACTCTAGCCTTTAAATAGACCTCCTTTTTAGACCAGTTGATCTGCCGCTTCTTTTCTTTCTCCTATGCCCCCCCCTCCCTTGTGGAGGGGGTCCGGTCCGATGACCATGGATGAAGTACTGGCTGTCCAGAGTCGAGACCCAGGATGGACCGCTCGTCGGGACCCAGGATGGACCGCTCGCCTGTATCGGTTGGGGACATCTCTACGCTGCTGATCCGCCTCCGCTTGAGATGGTCTCCTGTGGACGGGACTCTCGCTGCTGTCTTGGATCCGCTTGAATTGAACTCTTGCGGCTGTGTTGGAGCCACTATGGATTGAACTTTCACAGTATCATGTTAGACCCGCTCGACATCCATTGCTTTCGGTCCTCTAGAGGGGGGGGGGTTGCCCACATCTGAGGTCCTCTCCAAGGTTTCTCATAGTCAGCATTGTCACTGGCGTCCCACTGGATGTGAATTCTCCCTTCCCACTGGGTGTGAGTTTTCCTTGCCCTTTTGTGGGTTCTTCCGAGGATGTTGTAGTCGTAATGATTTGTGCAGTCCTTTGAGACATTTGTGATTTGGGGCTATATAAATAAACATTGATTGATTGATTGATACCTGAAAGTCGGACGGGTGTGGCCATGGGTGTGGTGACTGCCAGTGTCTCTGAGGGAAGCCACGTTTCTCGACGAGGCGAAGCGAAGGCAGCCGGTCGGGCCGGGCTGAGCTTTTTTTCCCCCTCCTCCACGGTGGAAGCATCCCACGTTCGGGGGCAGCCAGTCTTAGGAGGCAAGAAAGTCGCAGCTGCCTCTTTGACAGGTGCACGAGGAACGACGCAAGCTCCGCTCATGTTTACGGTAAGAGCTGATTTATTACCACAATTTTCTCAAACCATGTTTGCTTGACCGCTCTGTTCCATTCACCTTCGGGAATGTAAACAAGGAAACACCGGCTGTGTTTGTGTTGTTAAAGACAGCGGCAATACACCGCCTCCCGCCTACAGCTTTCTTCTTTGACGTCTCCGTTATTAATTGAACAAATTGCAAAAGATTCAGCAACACAGATGTGCAGAATATTGTGTAATTATGCGATTAAAGCAGACGACTTATAGCTGGGATCGGGCTGGAACAAAATGTCCGCTACGATTCGTGACGTCATCATACTGCGACGTTTTCAACAGGATACTTTGTGCGAAATTTAAAATTGCAATTTAGTAAACTAAAAAGGCCGTATTGGCATGTGTTGCAATGTTAAGATTTCCTTATTGAGATATAAACTATCAGACTGCGTGGTCGGTCTTAGTGGGTTTCAGTAGGCCTTTAAGCTTGCCTTTTCCAGTCACTGGTCGTGGCTTCTTTATTTGCTTTACGTAGTTGTTACGTTCCCATGTTCTTGTGTCCCGCTCCTGTGTTTCCTGTGCTAAGTTATTGCCCTAGCTTCCTGTGCAATCAGCACGTTTTTCTTTTGTTTATTTCTGTCTTCTTGGTAATAGTATGATTTATGATTAATTAATCACCTCCTACCTCACGCTGTCGTCCGGAGCTGTCCGTCCTGAATTCCGGGACCCGCGCCACATGTGACAAATCTTAGCTAATTGGCCACAATATCCAGCAATATGTTTGGAGGAGAAAAGGTGAGGCCTTTAATCCCAGTAACACCAATCCTACCGTCAAGCATGGTGGTGGTAGTATTGTGCTAAAGGCCTGTTTTGCTGCCAACGGAACTGGTGCTTGACAAAAGTAAACGGGACAATGAAAAAGGAGGATTACCTCCAAATTCTTCCGGACAACCTAAAATCGTCAGCCCGGAGCTTGGGTCTTGGGCGCAGTTGGGTGTTCCAACGGGACAATGACCCAAAACACACGTCAAAAGTGGTAAAGGAACGGTTAAATCAGGCTACAATCAAGGTTTTTCTCATGTCTTGTGATCATGTTTTGTTTAGTTATGTTCTGTTTTGCTTAAGACTCCCTTATTTCCTGTTTTTGCACTTCCTTGTTTGTTTTGTTTCCATGACTACCCATTACTTTTCACCTGTCCTCATGTTATGCACCTGTCTCACGTTTTGCACTCGCACACCTGCCTCTAATCATGTCTATAATTTAAAGCAAAATTTGCCAGGAAGTCAGCCTGGCGACTTTTCCTCTACTCACGGCTGCTTGTTTCTTAGTCCCATGCCACCTAAGTTTTTGGTTTGTTTAATGCCACAGTCAGTGTCTTTTGTTTTCTGTCCATAATTCTGCCTTTGTGCTGGTTTTGTTTTTATAGCCAAGTTTTGTACATCCGCCCTTGTGCGCGCCTTTTGTTTATTCCTTTTATGAGTAACATTAAATAAGCCCTTACCTTCACGCCTTGCCCGCGCCAACTTTCCTTTGCCCTCCAGAAAAACAAACCCCAAAGTCCACGTTCTGACAGTTTTGGAATGGCCTTCCCAATGTCCTGACTTAAACGTGTGGACAATGCTGAAGAAACATGTCCATGTCAGAAAACCAACACATTTTAGCTGAATTGCACCGATTTTGTCAAGAGGAATGGTCAAAAACTCAACCAGAAGCTTGTTGATGGCTACCAAAAGCGTCTTATTGCAGTGAAACTTGCGGTGGGGAGGCGTGGCCTGTGGACCTGCAGCGAAATGGCCGATGGGTGCGTAGATGGCCCACCTGGGCGCGTTTGTGTAATCACCTAGCACTGTGTAAAAGGGCAGCAGCCGAGAAGGACGGGGCAGGAGAAGCCTGCCACGTCTGTCATGTGTCACATTGGTGGTCCGAGGAACCCGGAGGTGCAAGGCCTTCCACACTTGCCAAGGGACATGTAACCAAATATTAACTTTGCTGTATGTATACATTTGACCCAGCAGATTTGCTCACATTTTCAGTCGACCCATAATAAATTCATAAAAGAACCAAACTTCATCAATGTGTTTTGTGACCAACAAGTATGTGCTCCAATCACTTTATAAAAAAAAAAAAAAAAGAGTTGTAGAAATTATTGGAAATTCCAGACAGCCATGACATTAAGTTCTTTACAAGTGTATGCAAACTTTTGATCACGACGTGTACGTAGACCAAATATACAGTTAGGTCGGGAATTATTCCACTCATTTTTTTTTCAATGGCAGGATAATAGGTTGACTAGTTTGAAAAGATTGTCAAAAGGTGACATATCCAGAAAAAGACTATTTGTTTAAGTAACTTCTGTTACTGACATCGTAACAGTTCCTAAATCATATCAGTCATGCCCTTTTTTTATTTGTTTTCTTGTTGAACTTCACTATTGTGTTTGCCTCCCGGTGGTTCTTTTTTAATTCCCTTTCTGTCCTATTTTAAAATAAGATACCAAGCTGGGTTTTTTTTGTGCCATCGCTGCTGTTTTAAGTTATTGCTTTTTGTTACACCTCTGTTGCTCTTGTTACGGTTTTCCCTTATTGCTTTGCTCTATTTTCTCTCAGTATATCCCCTCTGAAAGTAAACTAAACTTAACTGCTCGTGCTAGCAGGCGATGTTGTTGCTGGGGATTTATCGCTTTAGTCCAGGCCAGAGGTCGGCAACCTTTACCACTCAAAGAACCATTTTGACCCGTTTCACAAAATAAAGAAAACAATGGGAGCCACAAAACTCTTTTGAAATTTAAAATGAAATAAAACAGCGTGGAAAGTTTGTTTTTTTTGCTTTGTGCTATGTATAAACCAGGGGTCTCCGACCCGCGGCCCGCACCTTAATATGAAAATTTATTATTAGTGCGGTCCGCGAGTTTTATTTAGATATGCGCTTAATGACATCATATTTGCCAACCATCCCATTTTTTCCGTGAGACGCCCAAATTATCAGAGCAATTATTCTAATGAAAGTCTACTTATTTTTCCCCAAAACAACAATAATAAGCTCCCTCTACTAAATTAAAAAACAGCTTGCCAGCCCATTCACGTTGTATGTGGCTGTCACAGACACACTTAAATGCCTGCAATGCATACTTGTTCAACAGCGATACAGGTCACACTGAGGGTGGCCGTATAAACAACTTTAACACTGTTATAAATATGCGCCACACTGTGAACCCACACCAAACAAGAATGACAAACACATTTTGGGAGAACATCCTCACCGTAACACAACATAAACACAACAGAACAAATACCCAGAACCTCTTGTATCCCTAACTCTTCCGGGCTACCACCAAACTCCGCTGGTGTTGGTGGAAGTGGGGGTGTATAATGTAGCCCGGGAGAGTTAGGGATGCAAGGGATTCTGGGTATTTGTTATGTTGTGTTACAGTGCGGACGTTCTCCCGAAACGTGTTTGTCATTCTTGTTTGGTGTGGGTTCACAGTGTAGTGTAAGAGTGTTAAAGTTGTTTATATCATAACCCTCAGTGTAACCTGTATGGCTGTTGACCAAGTATGCCTTGGAGTCGATGACGCCTGTTGACAGGCATCAATAGAGGACGTTAAAGGTTCTGCCATCACGGTACGCCCTCTATATTGTTGTCTGGGTGAAAATCTGAGAATATTATTCTCGAGAGATTTCTGGGAGAGGCACTGAAATCCGGAAAAATCGGGGGTGTCGGCAAAAATGCAGCTGAGCGACATCAGAGTGATCAAAGAGCCGCATGCTCTAGGCTGACCATATTCTGAAATCCCAAAAAATGACACATGCGTGCCAAGGACGGGACTAGGTGAAAATTAGCTAAATATACTCGAACTTGCTTTATAAATGATACATATACTTTAAATAAAACATTTTTTTCTCCTCTGTTGACAGCAGTGTTGGTGCTCGGAATTTTCAAAATGGGGTCCCGTGGACCCCATCAAGTCTTAAAGTGGGGTCCCACAGTAAAGTTTTGGGGTCCCACTTTTTTATAAGCGTTTTGAAATTAAATGATAAATGTTAATTATTTTTACCTTCTGTCTTGGTTTGTCCCCTCTTAAATTAAACTGAATTAAGCACCAACGTGATGTTGTTGCTGTATTATTTGCTTATTGTTTTTTCTTCTGCTTTATCTCTGTCCGTCCCCTCTTCAATCAAAATAAACCGAGCACTAACAGGTAATGATATTGATTTTTGTTAATACATTTTACTCCCTGTTGGTCCCCTTTTAAATTAAGCTGAATTAAGCAGTGACATGTGTTGTTGTTGATGTATTATTTGCTTATTGTTTTTTCTTCTGCTTTATCTTTGTGTGTCCCCTCTTCAATCAAGATACACCGAGCACTAACAGGTAATGATGTTGCTTTTTGTCTCTGTTTGTCCCCTCTTAAATAAAGCTGAATTAAGCACTAACATGTGTTGTTGTTGATGTATTATCTGCTTATTGTTTTTTCTTCTGCTTTATCTTTACCCGTCCCCTCTTCAATCATGATACACCGAGCACTAACAGGTAATGATGTTGCTTTTTGTCTCTGTTAGTCCCCTCCTAAGTTAAGCTGAATTGAGCACTGACGTGTATTTGTTGATGTATTATTTGCGTATTGTTTTTTCTTCTGCTTTATCTTTATCCGTCCCCTCTTCAAACAAAATACACCGAGCACTAACAGGTAATGATGTTGCTTTTTGTTAATTTTTACCCTCTGTCTTTATTTGTCCCCTCTTAAATAAAGCTGAATTAAGCACGCACATGTGATGATGTTGATGTATTATCTGCTTATTACTTTTTCTTCTGCTTTATCTTTGTATGTCCCCTCTTCAATCAAGATACACGGAGCAGTAACAGGTAATGATGTTGCTTTTTGTCTCTGTTTGTCCTCTTTTAAATTAAGATAAATTAAGCACTAACATGTGTTGTGGTTGATGTATTATTTGCTTATTGTTTTTTCTTCTGCTTTATCTGGTCCGTCCCCTCTTCAATCAAGATGCACCAAGCACTATCAGGTAATGTTGCTTTTTGTCTCTGTTAGTCCCCTCTTAAGTTAAGCTGAATTGAGCACTGACGTGTATTTGTTGATGTATTTTTTGCATATTGTTTTTTCTTCTGCTTTACCTTTTATCCGTCCCCTCTTCAAACATAATACACCGAGCACTAACAGGTAATGATGTTGCTTTTTGTTAATAATTTTTACCCTCCCTCTCCATTTGTCCCCTCTTAAATTAAGATGAATTAAGCACGCACATGTGATGTTGTTGATGTATTATTTGCCTGTTGCTTTTTCTTCTTCTTTATCTTTGTATGTCCCCTCTTCAATCAAGATACACCAAGCAGTAACAGGTAATGATGTTGCTTTTTGTCTCTGTTTGTCCCTTCTTAAATTAAGTTGAATTAAGCACTAACATCTGTTGTTGTTGCTGTATTATTTGCTTATTGTTTTTTCTTCTGCTTTATCCGGCCCGTCCCCTCTTCAATCAAGATGCACCGAGCAGTAACAGGTAATGATGTTGCTTTTTGTCTCTGTTTGTCCCCTTTTAAATTAAGCTGAATTAAGCACTAACATGTGTTGTTGTTGATGTATTATTTGCTTATTGTTTTTTCTTCTGCTTTATCTGGCCCGTCCCCTCTTCAATCAAGATACACCGAGCAGTAACAGGTAATGATGTTGCTTTTTGTCTCTGTTTATCCTCTTTTAAATTAAGCACTAACATGTGCTTAATTCATGTTAAGCACATTTGCTTATTGTTTTTTTCTTCTTCTTTATCTTGTCCCTCCCCTTTTCAATCAAGATACACCGAGCCCTAACAGTTAATGATGTTGCTTTTTGTTAATACTTTTTACCCTCTGTCTCTGTTCGTCCCCTTTTAAGTGAAGCCTAACTTCAACCACAGTTAAATCTATGTTGTTGGCTGAAAAAGGTAAAACCCCACCACTGTCATCATCACAAATACTTCCAGACCTAATCATAAATCACGTTTTATGCGTCGTTCTTTTTTTCAGGTGACGTGCCATCTGCATGAGGTCCATTGTCCTCCGACTTGAATGGAAGCAAAAGCCAGTGCAAAGAATGTCACAAGCGGGCTGATTTCACTCTCCCGTGTGGTTACGGGAGGCATCCATCACATTGAAGAAATGGCCTCCCGACGCTTGGACGTCAAAGCCTGCAGGTTGGGGTGCACATGGAGACGACTTGAAATCCAGCGGTAATAAAGAGCTCATCCTCAGACTTTTATTTTCATTACCTGCGTTGCAGGAAAGTGCTGTTTGCCTGCTGGGATTACTGCCACCACTGTAGGCGTCCACTCGCATGGAATGACTGGACGCGTCCACCCCGTCGTAGCAATACAGCGCCTCCATTGGCCCTGAGAGCTCTGCATGCACCCAAGTTAAGAGTCTATCATCACACGCTCAATTATGTGTTTTTTTTT
Organism: Nerophis ophidion; assembly: GCF_033978795.1. Lineage (NCBI taxonomy): Eukaryota > Metazoa > Chordata > Actinopteri > Syngnathiformes > Syngnathidae > Nerophis > Nerophis ophidion. The sequence goes on from NC_084627.1 coordinate 1,615,750, forward strand.
TATTTTATTTTTTTTACATCTGGTTTAATTATACATTGTGCGACAAAAGCTCTGCAACAAAGCCTGTTATTATCGCAGAGGCTCAAATTGTTTTTGACGCCGGTGGTGCAGGTGGAGGTGTTATCTATTCTGAGGTACAGCGAGTAGCGTTAATTCTGAGAGGCTCCACCCGTGACATGTCACTATGAAGACAAGCTGTTCAAAACACCCGCCCACACATTCGCTAATTGACTCGCCACATGTTAAACTTGCAAAAGTCACTTTTTTTCATTTTTATTTTGAAGGGGTAAAAACATTTACTAACACCGTCTGTTGTGTAGGATTCAAGGAGAAAACATGAACTACCTGGACTGTGGTCTGCTGCAGGGTCGGGGACCCGGCCGGGATGCTTCATGCCTTGAGTGGGATGCGGTAGGCAAGGGAGTGGGGGGCCGGGGTCCCCGCAGAAGAGCTGGTGATCGCCAAACCTGAAAAAAAGTAACCAGTAAGTAAATACTGCATGTGTCTACTCAGTGTGCACAATTATTGAGCAAGGTGTATTTTTCACTTCCAGTAATTGTTAACGATATTTGTGGTGCCCCCTAGAGCAGCGCTCGGGGGGCCACTTTGAGAGAAAACAATGCGTCTGGGGGGCCAAGGTGTGTGTGTGTGTATAAATCAGGGGTGTCAAACATGCGGGCCGGATCAGGCCCACAAAAAGGTTTTATTTGGCCCATGGAATGAGTTTTCTAAGTATAAAAATGAGCCAACATATTTTAATGAAAGAAAATGCTGTTCTAAATCTGTCCACTAGATGTCGCAATAACAATTTTTTTGTATCTTTGTACAAACCCCGTGTCCATATGAGTTGGGAAATTGTGTTAGATGTAAATATAAACGGAATACAATGATTTGCAAATCATTTTCAACCCATATTCAGTTGAATATGCTTCAAAGACAACATATTTCATGTTCAAACTGATAAACATTTTTTTTTGTGCAAATAATCATTAACTTTGAAATTTCATGCCAGCAACACGTAACAAAGAAGTTGGGAAAGGTGGCAATAAATATTGATAAAGTTGAGGAATGCTCATCTAACACTTATTTGGAACATCCTACAGGTGTGCAGGCTAATTGGGAACAGGTGGGTGCCATGATTGGGTATAAAAACAGCTTCCCAAAAAGTGCTCAGTCTTTCACAGGAAAGGATGGGGCGAGGTACACCCCTTTGTCCACAACTGCGTGAGCAAATAGTCAAACAGTTTAAGAACAACATTTCTCAAAATGCAATTGCAAGAAATTTAGGGATTTCAACATCTACGGTCCATAATATCATCAAAAGGTTCAGAGAATCTGGAGAAATCACTCCACGTAAGCGGCATGGCCGGAAACCAACATTGAATGACCGTGACCTTCGATCCCTCAGACGGCACTGTGTCAAAAAATGACATCAATCTCTAAAGGATATCACCACATGAGCTCAGGAACACTTCAGAAAACCACTGTCACTAAATAAAAGAAAAGGTGATGTAACACAGTGGTGAACATGCCCTTTCCCAACTACTTTGGCATGTATTGCAACCATGAAATTCTAAGTTAATTATTATTTGCAAAAAAAAATGTGTTTAAGAGTTTGAACATCAAATATCTTGTCTTTGTAGTGCATTCAACTGAATATGGGTTGAAAAGGATTTGCAAATCATTGTATTCCGTTCATATTTACATCTAACACAATTTCCCAACTCATTTGGAAACGGGGTTTGTAGATTATGCTACATATGTAAAAAACAAAAACAAAAAACACATGATGTTAGTGCATCAGCTGAGGAAAATGAGAAAACTACATAAATAACAGCCTGTAATTTGATTTTGATATTAAATGTGTTTATTTCAACTATTTTCTCTAAAATAAGCATTTAGGCTATACAATTTGTTTTATCCTATTACTCAAGTAATCGAATTATTGATTGATTACTGAAATAATTGATAGCTGCAGCTCGTGATTGTAGTTTATTAACGTACCAAACTGAATAATATTTTGCCTCTTTTATGTCGTTCAATATTACAACTCTTGTATTTTGGTTTTTATTTAAAAGTCACCTCCTGGTGGTGCAACCTGGGTTATGCAAACAACCGAGGTGAAGTTGGCAGGGACAGGTCCAGCAATGAGACCTACCATCAGGAATTTGACCGAACAGACTTGGAGCAAGTCACGGTGGCAGAGGGGTTAGTGCGTCTGCCTCACAATACGAAGTTCCTGCAGTCCTGGGTTCAAATCCAGGCTCGGGATCTTTCTGTGTGGAGTTTGCATGTTCTCCCCGTGAATGCGTGGGTTCCCTCCGGGTACTCCGGCTTCCTCCCACTTCCAAAGACATGCACCTGGGGATAGGTTGATTGGCAACACTAAATTGGCCCTAGTGTGTGAATGTGAGTGTGAATGTTGTCTGTCTATCTGTGTTGGCCCTGCGATGAGGTGGCGACTTGTCCAGGGTGTACCCCGCCTTCCGCCTGATTGTAGCTGAGATAGGTGCCAGCGCCCCCTGTGACCCCAAAAAAAGGGAATAAGCGGTAGAAAATGGATGGAAGACTTGGAGCAGGACTTTTTTGCAACAATTAATGCTGGGACAATACGGGAAAATATTGGAAAAATAGCCAAACTCATAAATAGACCTTTGGCCCTGCGATGAGGTGGCGACTTGTCCAGGGTGTACCCTGCCTTCCGCCCGATTGTAGCTGAGATAGGCGCCAGCGCCCCCCGCGACCCCGAAAGGGAATAAGCGGTAGAAAATGGATGGATGGATGGATAAATAGACCTCAAAATCAAAATCATAGGGGTTGATAATAACAAGACACAAAGGAAACTGAAAGAAAGCCATACATGATGACTATGAACTGGTCTACTCTGGAAGCGATACAGACACAAGATATGGAGGAGGAATCTTCCTGGACCCTGGATTTTCCAATTATGTGGAAAAGGGAGGAGTGAGAATGTCAGAACTGGGCTTATTGGAGGTTACATTAAACATACAAAGTTACAAGGTGACATTCAGCCAAGAATATGTCCCGCAGCAAGGCAGACCACAGGAAGAAATATAATCGTTCTTTAAACAGTTAGATTACGCATTGGATAACATGCCAAGTGAAACTGACATGTCGGCTGTGAAACTGTTGAAGACATCATAGTCATGTTTTGGGGTTGGAAATAGGAGAGGAAAAAGAAATGCTCATCAACTTATGTCTTAGAACTTCTCAGTGATTACCACATACTTCACCCACCTGGTACGGAAACAACAACAGGAATATGACCTAATATCACTGATTGTTTTCATACTTTCCAACAAGAAGTCTATCATAAAAGATGTACAAGACATCCAATCCGCCTCATTGGACTCAGATCACAGACTACTTAAAGGCAAGATGAAAACCTCGGATAGGCAGAAGATAGATGGATGGAAAATAGTTTTAGCAGAAAGAGAAAATACATTTGTCAGGAAAATATTAAAAACAGAAAACATGGAAAAAACAAGGACAACAATCAAAGAGAAACTGGCAGAAGAGAAAGACAATATCTAGGTAGTGAAGACCAACGACCACTGGAAAAACTTCAAGAAACGTGTGCTGCACGTACAAGAAAAGTTGGATTGACAGTTGTGGGGAAGACCAAAAGGAAAAGAACTGGCTGGTGGACAAAGGAGATGAAGAAATATGTAGAAAAGAAATATAAATGCTTTAAACTTTAGTTCAAGGAGAAGACGCCGGAAACCAGAGCTGCATACACTCAACAATGAATTCATGTGATCCATGTCAAAAGAAAATCACAAAAAGAATTGTGGGAGAGACCAGACAGGGCTCTACAGGAAGACTCACAAAGAACAAAGAAACTCCTTTACCAAATCCTACAAAAGCAGATTCAGCCCAAAAAAACTCTGCACTGGGAAAATAGTCATTGGACAAGACACGATACCAGATCATTGGACAGAACCCCTTCAGGAATTATTGAATGTAGCTAAAGATGGAGATACGATGCACAATCCACAGGAAGTCACTTTTGCTGACAATTAGTTCTTCTCCTTAAGTTGCAGAATCTCCAATAGGGATTGATTGATTGATACTTTTATTAGTAGATTGCACAGTACAGTACATATTCCGTACAATTGACCACTAAATGGTAACACCCGAATAAGTTTTTCAACTTGTTTAAGTCGGGGTCCACGTTAATCAATTCATGGTACAAATATATACTATCAACATAATACAGTCATCACACAAGTTAATCATCATAGTATGTACATTGAATTATTTACAATCCGGGGGGTGGGATGAGGAGCTTTGGTTGATATCAGTACTTCAGTCATCAACAATTGCATCAACAGAGAAATGTGGACATTGAAACAGTGTAGGTCTTATTTAGTAGGATATGTACAGCCAGCAGAGAACATAGTGAGTTCAGATAGCATAAGAACAAGTATATACATTAGAAGTACATTTGAGTTGTTTATAATCCGGGGAGATGGGATGTGAATGGAGGAGGGTATTAGTAAAGTGTTGAAGTTGCCTGGAGGTGTTGTTTTAGAGCGGTTTTGAAGGAATATAGAGATGCACTTACTTTTATACCTGTTGGGAGTGCATTCCACATTGATGTGGCATAGAAAGAGAATGAGTTAAGATCTTTGTTAGATCGAAATCTGGGTTTAACGTGGTTTGTGGAGCTCCCCCTGGTGTTGTGGTTATGGAGGTCATTTACGTTAAGGAAGTAATTTGACATGTACTTCGGTATCAAGGAGGTGTAGCGGATTTTATAGACTAGGCTCAGTGCAAGTTGTTTGACTCTGTCCTCCACCCTGAGCCAGCCCACTTTGGAGAAGTGGGTTGGATTGAGGTGTGATCTGGGGTGGAGGTCTAAAAGTAACCAGATTAGTTAGACTTAGAGACTGCAATCAAGTCAATATCATGCAATCAATATCCTGCTCAAACTGTTCAACCATGCATGGAAATCAGGGACAGTACCGGAAGACTGGAACGGGTCCATAATCTGCCACATCTTCAAAAATACGGGTGACCCACTAGACTTCCGTCATGAAACACATTCATTGGAAAGTTGTATGAACGAGTACTCGAGAGAAGTCTCAGAGCTTGAGCAGAAAGCCCCTTGTGGGAGATCTCGTGTGGTTTCAGACCAAGGAGAGGAAACGTGGGTCGGATTGCAGCCTTGAGACTATTTCTCGAGAACAGCCGGGAACATGACATCAACCAGCATATTTGCTTTCTTGACCTCAAAAAAAGCATTCAATCAGGTCCCTGGAGAGACAATGTGGAGGCTGATTGAGGAATATGTGATCAGTAAAGCATTGACCAATGTCATCATGGGCACTTCCAACGACCATAGACCCTGCTCCATCAATACTGGTATCTTCTCGCACCTTATGTTCATCTTTTCCCTGAACCAAGTCATACTCAAAGTAGATAGAGAAGACCATAAACAGAGTGATTTGGATATGCAGATGATAGGAGAGGACAGGGAGGTTACTGAAGCAGTCCTCGAATGATGCCACAAGAAGAACAAAATGCGTGAAAGTGGGTCAGCAGCCAGAGGATGGTGATATCACAATTAGGGTTATATAGTATACCGGTATTAGTTTAGTACCGCGATACCAATGAATCAAATTTGGTACTATACAGCCCCTAAAAAGTACAAGACCCCCATAATGTAAACAAACACCATTGGTAGATCTACACTTAACATCCACTGTAATGATACCAAGTACAGGAGCGTATCTAGTCGATACTACTATGATTGAATCAATATTTTGTTAGCATCACAAAATCTTCTTTCTTTTCTTAGAAATGTATATTATGTTTATAAACTCAGGAAATACGTCCCTGGACACATGAGGACTTTGAATAGGACCAATGTATGATCCTGTAACTACTTGGTATCGCATTGATACCCAAATTTGTGGTAAAATCCAAAACTAATGTAAAGTATCAAACAACAGAAAAATAAGTGATTGTTAAATTTTTAACAGAAGTGTAGATGGAACAAGTTAAAAGAGAAAGTAAGCAGATATTAACAGTAAATGAACAAGTAGATTAATAATTCATTTTCTACCACTTGTCATTGATCATTTTGACAAAATAATAGAATAAAAAAATGACACAGTATGTTACTGCATATGTCAGCAGACTAATTACGAACCTTTGTTTGCTTACTTACTACTAAAAGACAAGTTGTCTTCTATGTTCACTATCTTATTTAAGGACAAACTTGCAATAAGAAAAATATGTTTAATGTACCGTAAGATTTTTTTGTCCCCTTTATTATGAAAAGTACCAAAAAGTATCAAAATACATTTTGGTACTGGCACCGGTACCAACATATTGGTCTTGGGACAGCTCTAATCACACTCAACAGGCATGTAGTCAAACATACAAATACCTTCACTCACTTGGGCAGCTAACTATCCTAAAATTATTTCATAGAACCAGAAATAAATAGTATAATTACTAGGGCTGTGAATCTTTGGGTGTCCCACGATTCGATTCAATATCCATTATTGGAGTCACGATTCGATAATATATCGATTTTTTTTTTTCGATTCAACGAGATTCTCGATTCAAAAACGATATTTTTCCGATTGAAAACGATTCTGTATTCATTCAATACATAGGATTTCAGCAGGATCTACCCCAGTTTGCTGACATGCTAGCAGAGTAGTAGATTTAAAAAAAAAAAGCTTTTATAATTGTAAAGGACAATGTTTTATCAACTGATTGCAATAATGTAAATTTGTTTTAACTATTAAACGAACCAAAAATATGACTTATTTTTTCTTTGTGAAAACATTGGACACAGTGTGTTGTCAAGCTTATGAGATGTGATGCAAGTGTAAGCCACTGTGACACTATTGTTCTTTTTTATTATTTTTATAAATGTGTAATGATAATGTCAGTGAGGGATTTTTAATCACTGCTATGCTGAAATTATAATTAATATTGATACTGTTGTTGATAATATTCATTTTTGTTTCATTACTTTTGGTTTGTTCTGTGTCGTGTTTGTGTCTCCTCTCAATTGTTCTGTTTATTGCAGTTCTGAGTGTTGCTGGGTCAGGTTTGGTTTTGGAATTGGATTGCATTCTAAATAAAATAAATAAAAATAAATTGATTTATTAAAAATGAGAATCGATTCTGAATCGCACAACGTAAACGATTCGATTCGTAGTCGAATCGATTTTTTCCCACACCCCTAATAATTACCAAATTTACAAATAACTTCAATGCCTTGTAGCCCCTCCTGAAAGGAAGGGAAATTCAAATTCTAACAAAGATGTCAGAGGGTGCACAGTACAGGTCAAACTTTTGGACACATTTTCTCCTCATTCAATGCGTTTTCTTTATTTTCGTGACTATTTACATTGTAGATTGTCACTGAAGGCATCGAAACTATGAATGAACACATGTGGAGTTATGTACTTAACAAAAAAAAAGGTGAAATAGTTAAAAACATGTTTTATGTTCTCGTTTCTTCAAAAATAGCCACCTTTTGCTATGATTACTGCTTCGCACACTCTTAGCATTCTCTCGATGAGCTTCAAGAGGTAGTCACCTGAAATGGGTTTCACTTCACAGGTGTGCTTGAAGCTCGTCGGGACACTCTCGGCATTCTTTTGATGAGCTAACACCTTCGAGACTGTTGAAAAACGAATTTCGGGTGACTACCTCTTGAAGCTCATCGAGAAAATGTCCGGAGTGTCCAAAGCAGAAATCAGGGCAGAGGGTGGCTATTTTGAAGAAACTAGAATATAAAACATTTTTTTTGTTATTTCACTTTTTTTTTTTTTGTTTAGTACATAACTCCTCGTGTGTTCATTCATAGTTTTGATGCCTTCAGTGACAATCTACAATGTAAATAGTCTTGAAAATCAAAAAAATGCATTGAATGAGATGGTGTGTCCAAACTTGTGGCCTGTACTGTAAAAACCAGGGATGTCAAATGTACGGCAGGTTTTATCCTGCCCGTGGGATGAGATTGCTAAGTATAAAAATGAACCGACATTTTTGAATGAAAGAAACTGCTGTTCTAAATGTGTCCACCAGATGTCGCAATAGTATTTATTTGTATCTTCGTGATTATGCTACATATGTAAAAAAAAAAAAGACACATGATATTAGTGAACTTTGAGGAAAATGAGCAAACTAAATAAATAACATCCTGAAATTAGATTTCGATATTATGTTGTTATCTTGATAGAATTAAAATGAACACTATTGCGTTGTTTTCGTCCTGGTCGTGGAACTGTGGACCAGCTCTATACTCTCGGCAGGGTTCTTGAGGGTGCATGGGAGTTTGCCCAACCAGTCTACATGTGCTTTGTGGACTTGGAGAAGGCATTCGACCGTGTCCCTCGGGAAGTCCTGTGGGGAGTGCTCAGAGAGTATGGGGTATCGGACTGTCTTATTGTGGCAGTCCGATCCCTGTATGATCAGTGCCAGAGCTTGGTCCGCATTGCCGGCAGTAAGTCCGACACGTTTCCAGTGAGGGTTGGACTCCGCCAAGGCTGTCCTTTGTCACAGATTCTGTTCATAACTTTTATGGACAGAATTTCTAGGCGCAGTCAAGGCATTGAGGGGTTCCGGTTTGGTGGCCGCGGGATTAGGTCTCTGCTTTTTGCAGACGATGTGGTCCTGTTGGCTTCATCTGGCCGGGATCTTCAGCTCTCGCTGGATCGGTTCGCAGCCGAGTGTGAAGCGGCCGGAATGAGAATCAGCAGCTCCAAATCCGAGTCCATGGTTCTCTCCCGGAAAAGGGTGGAGTGCCATCTCCGGGTTGGGGAGGAGACCCTGCCCTAAGTGGAGGAGTTCAAGTACCTAGGAGTCTTGTTCACGAGTGGGGGAAGAGTTGATTGTGAGATCGACAGGCGGATTGGTGCGGCGTCTTCAGTAACGCGGACGTTGTACCGATCCGTTGTGGTGAAGAAGGAGCTGAGCCGGAAGGCAAAGCTCTCAATTTACCGGTCGATCTACGTTCCCATCCTCACCTATGGTCATGAGCTTTGGGTCATGACCGAAAGGATAAGATCACGGGTACAGGTGGCCGAAATGAGTTTCCTCCGCCGTGTGGCGGGTCTCTCCCTTAGAGATAGGGTGAGAAGCTCTGCCATCCGGGAGGAGCTCAACGTAAAGCCGCTGCTCCTCCACATCGAGAGGAGCCAGATGAGGTGGTTCGGGTATCTGGTCAGGATGCCACCCGAACGCCTCCCGAGGGAGGTGTTTAGGGCACGTCCAACCGGTAGGAGGCCACGGGGAAGACCCAGGACACGTTGGGAAGACTATGTCTCCCGGCTGGCCTGGGAACGCCTCGGGATCCCCCGGGAAGAGCTAGACGAAGTGGCTGGGGAGAGGGAAGTCTGGGCTTCCCTGCTTGGGCTGCTGCCCCCGCGACCCGACCTCGGATAAGCGGAAGAAGATGGATGGATGGATGGACTATTGCGTTGACTGATGGACATGGTCACATAATGTATTCAGAAAGTATAAAAAACAACAAATAAAGATAGAATACAATTAACCACAACATTTAAGTGTAAAAAAAAACCCCAACAACATTATTATTTTAAAAATTTCAGAATGTGCTTGTTTTATTTTTAAACAAAGAAAACAATCTGAAGTTGGCTTTATTTTAAAGTTATTGTGCTGTGATTTTTGCCAGTCCGGCCCACTTGGGAGCAGATTTTTCTCCATGTGGCCCCCGATCTAAAATGAGTTTGACAACCTTTGCTTTATATACACTGTCATTCTAAAGTCAGGTGTACCTAATAGATTGTCCAGGAAGTATATTTTCCCAAAGGCTAGTACAGTACACAAAAAATGCAACACGAAGATGTCTTAGACCGCATAAGGCAATGATCCTCCTATTTCCTTAAACCAATCGCATCCTCTATGGCAGTGTTTTTCAAACTTTTTTGGGCCAAGGCACATTTTTTGCATTGACAAAAATGCAGATGCACACCACTAGCAGAAATCATTAAAAAATGAAACTCAGTTTACAGTAAAATTATTCGTTAGTTAAAGTCGCAATTTTTGGATATGACTTTACACCATAACCAAGCATGCATCAATATAGCTCTTGTCTCAAAGTAGGTGTACTGTCACCACTTGTCACATCACTCCCTGACTTATTTTGAGTATTTTGAAGTTTTCCTGTGTTGTGTTTTAGTTCTTGTCTTGCGCTCCTTTTTTGGTGGCTTTTTCTCTTTTTTTGGTATTGTCCTGTAACAGTTTCATGTCTTCCTTTTGAGCGATATTTCCCGCATCTACTTTGTTTTAGCAATCAAGAATATTTCAGCCGTTTTTAATCCTTCTTTGAGGGGACGTTCTGGACGCCGTCTCCGCTCCACAGTAAGTCTTTGCTGTTGTCCAGCATTCTGTTTTCGGCTACTTTGTAGCCAGTTCAGTTGTAGTTTCATTCTGCATAGCCTTCCCTAAGCTTCAGTGCCTTTTCTTGGAGGCACTCACCTTTTGTTTATTTTTTGGTTTAAGCATTAGACACCTTTTTACCTGCATTCTGCCTCCCGCTGTTCCCGTCATCTACAATTAGCTACCGGTTGCCACCTACTGATATGGAAGCGTTTTACACAGTTACTCTGAGCAGACACTCAACAACAACACATCATTTGCAGACTATAATTACTGGTTTGCAAAAAAATATTTTTAGCCCAAATACGTGAAATTACATCATCTCCCACCGCACACCAGACTGTATCTGATTAGTGTTCCGCCCAGTGGTTGAAAAACACTGCTCTATGGGGCATATTTGCATGTTATGATATACTGTGATGCATTAATCAACATAGTAGTTAGCCTTCATTACACAACTGTTATTTATTGTGCACAATTTAAAGGTCTACTGAAATGAGATTTTCTTATTTAAACGGGTATAGCAGGTCCATTCTATGTGTCATACTTGATCATTTCGCGATATTGCCATATTTTTGATGAAAGGATTCAGTAGAGAACATCAACGATAAAGTTTGCAACTTTTGGTCGCTAATAAAAAAGCGTTGCCTGTACCGGAAGTAGCAGACAATCTGTGCGTGACGTCACGGGTTGTGGAGCTCCTCACATTGTTTAGAATCATGGCCACCAGCAGCGAGAGCGATTTGGACCGAGAAAGCGACGATTTCCCTAAACATTGATTGATTGATTGATTGATTATATTTGAGCGAGGATGAAAGATTTGTGGATGAGGAAAGTGAGAGTGAAGGACTAGAAAAAAAAAAAAAGAAGACTATACAGTGGGAGTGATTCAGATGTTATTAGACAAATTTACTGGGATAATTCTGGAAAATCCCTTATCTGCTCATTGTGCTACTAGTATTTTAGTGAGATTATATGGTCGTACCTATAAAACCTGAAGGTCGGCCCCGCACCGTTCTTCAGCACCAGTCGACGGGTGGTGGCGATGGCCATCTCTGCCCTTCGCAAGGGACCCTCTTCGAAACACAATCTTTCGAAATGATCGCTGCATAATACACTGTACTTTGTGTGTGTGGTCCAATCCAATAGCAATAGTGTGCGGCAAGAAAGTGGCATAAACCTGGCGCCAGGGGGAAAAAAAGCCGGAGGGGTGTGGCCACGGGTGTGGTGACCGCCAGTGTCTCCGAGGGAAGCCACGTTTCTCGACGAGGCGAAGGCGAAGGTGGGGCCGGGCTGAGATTTTTATTTTTTTCCCCTCCTCCACGGTGGAAGCATCCGACGGTCGGGGGCGGCCGGTGGGAGTGAAGTGAAGTGAATTATATTTATATAGCGCTTTTTCTCTAGTGACTCAAAGCGCTTTACATAGTGAAACCCAATATCTAAGTTACATACAAACCAGTGTGGGTGGCACTGGGAGCAGGTGGGTAAAATGTGTTGCCCAAGGACACAACGGCAGTGACTAAGATGGCGGAAGCGGGAATCGAACCTGCAACCCTCAAGTTGCTGGCACGGCCACTCTACCAGCCAAGCTAAACCGCCCCAAGGAGGAGGCAAGAGAGTCCGCAGGGGCCTCTTTGACAGGTGCAGGAGGAACGACGCAAGCTCTCCGCTCATGTCTACAGTAAGAGCCGACTTATTACCACAATTTTCTCACCGAAACCTGCCGGTTGACATGTGGTAGGGAACCGTGTTCGCTTGACCTCTCTGTTCCATAGTAAAGCTTCACCGTCATCTTTCGGGAATGTAAACAATGAAACACAGGCTGTGTTTGTGTTGCTAAAGGCGGCCGCAATACACCGCTTCCTACCTGCAGCTTTCTTCTTTGACGTCTCCATAATTCATTGAACAAATTGCAAAAAATCCATTATGCGATAAAAACAGACGACTTATAGCTGTGAACGGTGCTGGAACAAAATGTCCTCTACAATGCGTGACATCACGTGGACACGTCGTCATACCGCGACGTTTTAGCAGGATACTTCCGCGCGAAATTTAAAATTGCAATTTAGTAAAACAAACCGGCCATATTGGCATGTGTTGCAATGTTGAAATGTCATCATTGATATATAAACTATCAGACTGCGTGGTCGGTAGTAGTGGGTTTCTGTAGGTCTTTAATATGCAGTATTTTGTCCCAACCAGAGTTTGGAAACATTGAAAACTCTGATGACCGTGTTGAATAAAACCTTCAAGGGACTGGAACAGATTGTTCTCTAAAGATCTTTAAACTAGTAATTGTTGGCCTGTTCCATAGCAAAAATCGCATGTCTTCTTGGTAACAAATATAAACGTATGCAACGTTTTGCCGACAATGCACACAAAAACTGGATTAGAACACACACAAAAAAGTGAGCCCGAGAAGAGTAAAGCAAAATGCCAACGAGGATTTTACAATTGATTTAACTTCTATGAAGTCATTACAGATCTCGCTCCCCCACCGCAGTTTGAATGCTGTTTTAGATTTTATAATTTGCTTATTGAATTCCTCATCCGCTCCCGTCTGTGGCTATAGCATCCATTAACGGCGCTGGATCGAGACCAATGAGGCAAAGCAAGGACTGCTTTCACAGCCCCTGATTGTCTATCCAGGATCCCGCCGTGCGTGTTCACGGCCGACTGCTGATAGGAGAACAATTGCTGCCAGTGAGGAGCCGTGATGCTTCTGGCTGCAGAAATCCTTGAGTGGAGCCTCTCAAGAAAGATGGCACATTTGGTTCTTGCGTATTTCTGATAGCTCAATGCTGGTTTTATTTAGCTTAGTTTTTTTATTTGTCTGCCCTTCCTCATGCCACCAGACTTTTTTTTATCCAGGCTTAGGACTGGCATTACAGAGCTTTAATAGCTGGCTGGTGGGGAACAGACCGGAAATCGAACCCGTACCGACTACAGAAAAGACATCAACATGTGACCACTACACTACCAGTGCAATAATAACTAATAAAATGAGTACACTAATTGCATGAATAAATAATTAAAATTAATACAATTAAAGTGCACTGTAAGTGTCAAGGCGTGGACTATGGTGTGGTTTGTTTTCCCGCGGTGCAAAGCAATTGAAACGGACATGGCGTGAAGGTAATGACATCTTTAATCTTAATTCAAAAATATTACAAAAACAAAGGGTATAAACAAAAGGCGCTCTCAGTGGAAGTTCAAAACTTGGCTATGAAAACTAAAACTTGCACAATGGGACATAAAACAAAACTTACAAACTATGGCATGAAAAACTTACTTGGCCCGAGAAAGAGCATGGATCATCGGCATGGATAACATGGGTGTGTATAAGGTGGTAGAGGGTGATGTCGCCAGACTGACTGCCTGGCAACTACAGGCTTAAATAGTGCTGTGGTGCTTGAAAACAGGTGCGTGAATCCAAATGAACCAGGTGCGTGACATGACAGGGGAAAACTAATTGGTAGTCATGGAAACTAAAACAAACCAGGGTGCGCAAAAACAGGAACTAATGGAGTCAAAAACAGAACATGATCACAAAGACTTGACAGTAAATGAGTTGTACTTGTATAGCGCTTTTCTATCTTCAAGGTACTCAAAGCGCTTTGACACTACTTCCACATTTACCCATTCACACACACATTCACACACTGGTGGAGGGAGCTGCCATGCAAGGCGCTAACCAGCACCCATCAGGAGCAAGGGTGAAGTGTCTTGCAAGTAGACTACTAGTGCCACAATTGTTTAAAATAATAAAAAATCCTAAGAAAAAGCAATTAGATTTTTCCGGGAGACTCCCAAATTTCAGTGCCCCTCCCGAAAATCTCCCGGGGCAATCATTCTCCCGAATTTCTCCCGATTTTCCCCCGAACAACAGTATTAAGAGCGTGCCTTGATGGCACTGTCTTTTGCGTCCTCTACAGCCTGTGGTCGCGTCTGCTTTTTCTCGATACAAACAGCGTGCCGGCCCAGTCCCATAATATAAGCGGCTTTTACACACACACAACTGAATGCAAGGCATACTTGATCGTATGCTATACATGTCACACTGAGGGTGGCCGTATAAACAACTTTAAAACTGTTAAAAATATGCGCCACACTGTGAACCCACACCAAACAAGAATGACAAACACATTTCGGGAGAACATCCGCACCGTAACACAACATAAACACAACAGTGTTATGATCCGCTGCCCGGATCATAGTCTATTTACGTTTTCGGTTCTCTTGTGTTCTCAGCACCTTTTGAGTTTGTGCGTCTCAGTTGCCATGACGGCAGATTGCATTCACCTGCCTCTGGTTAATGTTCGGGACGCGCACCTGTTGCCCGGACACTATTCAGAGGGCTATTTAGTCCATGCCCTGACCTCACTCGGTCGAGGACTTTTGTTTACTGCTCTGAACCTGCTGGCTTCCACGCTAGTCCCTTTAGTTTTGCCTTCCGTGCTATGAGCACGTTTTTGTTTGTTCCCGTATAATTTATTTCTTAAATAAATTATTTCCTACCTGCACACTGTGTCCGAAGCCGGATCTGCATTCCTGGGAGAACAGACCCCTCATCATGATGCGACTCGGTCGTCACAAACACGACAAATACCCAGAACCACTTGCAGCACTAACTCCTCCGGGACGCTACAATATACACTCCCGCTACCACCAAACCCCGCCCACCTCATATGTATTAATTATGATTAATCAGAAGTGATCACTCTCTTTTATAACTGAGATTCAACAAAAAAACTATTTGTACTAGAATGTATCTGTATTCAAACGTTTTACTTCAATGCTTGTTATGTATTTGCACAAAACTTAGTAGCAGTTTTTTCCAAAGTTCTTACAGGCTGTATTTTGGAGTGAAATTTGCCAGTCGGAGTCTCCTCACTCATTTTTTACTCACATACGCATTGATCGGATCAAGGATGTTATTGCGATTAAAGTGAAAGAGCAAACAAATCGTGTGAGCATGATTGAAGCGACAATTGATCGTGCTAATTTCGACAGCCCTAAAAAATTAAATGAATAGAATACATGGGCAATATAATAATATCATGAGACGATTATGGCGTATTTGCTGTTACAAGCGGTGCACAAAGGTGGCCCTTAATGAAAATGAGTTTGGCGACCCTGGGCTAGTAAGTACAGTATATGCTCATGTGCTATATTGGATTCTATTATGTGCGTTTCATGAAGAAAAAAAAAAAAAAAAAAAAAAAAAACATGATGAAATGCTATAAAAATCCTAATGGCTCCTGAGGTCCATTACCTGTGATTGTCTTGCAGGGTGCGCATCAGAGCCAAGCTGGGATGGTGGGAGCTGTGGTGTCGCTGCGTAGGGGCTGAGGAGAAAAGGGTTGACAGGCCAGCACATTGTAAGTCTAATGCACACATGCTATTACAAACCCTGTTTCCATATGAGTTGGGAAATTGTGTTAGATGTAAATATAAACGGAATACAATGACTTGCAAATCATTTTCAACCCATATTCAGTTGAATATGCTACAAAGACAACATATTTGATGTTCAAACTGATAAACATTTTTTTTTTTTTGCGAATAATCATTAACTTTAGAATTTGATGCCAGCAACACGTGACAAAGAAGTTGGGAAAAGTGTCAATAAATACTGATAAAGTTGAGGAATGCTCATCAAACACCTATTTGGAACATCCCACAGGTGTGCAGGCTAATTAGGAACAGGTGGGTGCCATGATTGGGTATAAAAGCAGCTTCCCAAAAAATGCTCAGTCTTTCACAAGAAAGGATGGGGCGAGGTACACCCCTTTGTCCACAACTGCATGAGCAAATAGTCAAACAGTTTAAGAACAACGTTTCTCAAAGTGCAATTGCAAGAAATTTAGGGATTCCAACATCGCCGGTCCATAATATCATCAAAAGGTTCAGAGAATCTGGAGAAATCACTCCACGTAAGCGACCTTCGATCCCTCAGACTGTATCAAAAACAGACATCAATCTTTGAAGGATATCACCACATGGGCTCAGGAACCCTTCAGAAAACCACTGTCACTAAATACAGTTTGTCGCTACATCTGTAAGTGCAAGTTAAAGCTTGACTATACAAAGCGAAAGCCATTTATCAACAACATCCAGAAACGCCATTGGCTTCTCTGGGCACGAGATCATCTAAGATGGACTGATGCAAAGTGGAAAAGTGTTCTGTAGTCTGACGAGTCCACGTTTTAAATTATTTTTGGAAATATTCGGACCAAAGGGGAAGTGAACCATCCAGACTCAAAGTTCAAAAGCCAGCATCTGTGATGGTATGGGGGTGCATTAGTGCACATGGCATGGGCAACTTACACATCTGTGAAAGCACCATTGATGCTGAAATGTACATACAGGTTTTGGAACAACATATGCTGCCATCTAAGCGACATTTTTTTCATGGACGCCCCTGCTTATTTTAGCAAGACAATGCCAAGCCACAATCAGTTTGTGTTACAACAGCGTGGCTTCGTAAAAAAAAGAGTGCGGGTACTTTCCTGGCCCCCCTGCAGTCCAGACCTGTCTCCCATCGAAAATGTGTGGCGCATTATGAAGCGTAAAATACGACAGCGGAGACCCCGGACTGTTGAACGACTGAAGCTCTACATAAAACAAGAATGGGAAAGAATTCCACTTTTAAAGCTTCAACAATTAGTTTCCTCAGGTCCCAAATGTTTATTCTTTGTTGTTAAAAGAAAAGGTGATGTAACACAGTGGTGAACATGCCCTTTCCGAACCACTTTGGCATGTGTTGCAGCCATGAAAATCTAAGTTAATTGTTATTTGCAGAAAATCAAATGTATGAGTTTGAACCTTCAAATATATTGTGTTTGTAGTGCATTCAACTGAATATGGTTTGAAAAGGATTTGCAAATCATTGTATTCCGTTTATATTTACATCTAACACAATTTCCCAACTCATATGGAAACGGGGTTTGTAGGTGTAAATGCTTGCTTAATAAAATATGTGAAACATCTATTTAAGAATGTAGTTTCTTCATACATGAGTATGGCTCACGAGAGGCTCTGGAGGATGCTATCAAGTTGTTTGGCGGAGAGAGGCTCGGGTGCAGATGGTGGACGGTTAAACAGTCTGTCAGTAGGTCCTGGGTCACATCTTGTGTGGATTTCATCTAAAGGAAATAACACATGGACCAGAGGCATTAATGTTGCACGTTAACACCAATGTGTACAATACAAGCCCCGACTATTTACACTCTGCATAGATGAACCATAGAATAGAATAGAATAGAATAGTATACAATAGAAAGTACTTTATTGATCCCTGGGGGAAATTGAGCACCACAGTTTGTTCACAATAAACAATAAATTTAACATTATTTTTATTGTTACCGTATTTTCCGGACCGTAGGTCTGTTTTCATACAAAAGGCGCGCCAAATTATAAGATGATTTAAAGCAGTGGTCCCCAACCACCGGGCCGCAGAATAATTTTTTTAATTCATTTTTATTAAAAAAAACAAAAAAAAACTTTTTTTTAAATTTTATTAAATCAACATAAAAAACACAATATACACTTACAATTAGTGCACCAACCACAAAAACCTCCTTTTTTCATGACAAAAACGTCCCTTTTTCATGACAAAGAAAAAAAAAAAAAAAAGGACACCTCCCCTCCTCCCCCGGGCCGCGGGACAAATTATTAAGCGTCCGCGGATACAAAAAGGTTGGGGACCACAGCTTTAAAGGGGACATATTAGGACTTTTTTTGTAAATGTGAAACACTTCCTTGTGGTCTACATAACATGTAATGGTGGTTCTTTGGTCAAAATGTTGCATAGATTATGTTTTACAGATCATCTTCAAGTCGCTTTCTGACAGTCGCTTCAGGATGCGCCGTTTTGTGGGCGTGTCTTATTTACGTGGCTCACCTTCGACAGCGTCTTCTCCCCGTCATCTTTGTTGTAGCGGTGTAGCGTGCAAGGATGAGAGTGGAAGAAGTGTCAGGAGAGGGAGCTTACTGTTTTAATGACATTCAGACTTTACTTCAATCAATAACGGAGCAGCATCTTCTCATCCGTGGCTCACTAGTGCAACAACAAGGCCGGAAATGTGTCCTGTGAAAAAACGTCTGACCAGAACCCTCTAATAACTAAAGTTCCTTGGGAGTATAATGTGAACTCACTACACCGGTATGTTTTAGCGCTTTCATGGCGAGTTTACTGACAGATATAAGTAGGAACTTTACACTACTTCATATTATAAATGGCAACAGCGGAGGATGAATGTCCCATAACAAGAGGATATAGAAAAAGAAGAAGCTTATCGACACGGACTACAAAGGCAGATGTGCGCAAATTTTCAGGACTTATGCATATCCCAAATATAGATCATAAGGTAGGAGAAGTTGCTTTTGCATAATATTGCCAAACAAAACGCCAGATAATAAGTCTTACCTTATACACACACCATAATAATATTCGTATGTTGAAGCACAGTACAATCGATCAAGCGGTGTGGCTTCATTGCTTGCCAAAGTTCTAATAAAACATTTTTAAGCGCCGTGTGTAATGTTCTATATTTTCTATGGGGCATATTACATTTTGGTGTTGTTTACTTAAGTCACATTGCAGTCTACACGTATCTCTTATGTGTGACTGCCACCCTATTGCAGTCTACACGTATCTACTATGTGTGACTGCCATCATATTGCGGTCTACACATATCTCTTATGTGTGACTGCCATCATATTGCAGTCCACACGTAACTCCTATGTGTGACTGCCATCATATTGCAGTCTACACGTATCTCCTATGTGTGACTGCCATCCTATTGCAGTCTACACGTAACTCCTATGTGTGACTGCCATCCTATTGCAGTCTACACATATCTCCTATGTGTGACTGCCATCATATTGCAGTCTACACGTATCTCTTATGTGTGACTGCGATCCTATTGCAGTCTACACGTATCTCCTATGTGTGACTGCCATCATATTGCAGTCTACACGTATCTCCTATGTCTTGACTGCCATCCTATTGCAGCCTACACGTATCTCTTATGTGTGACTGCCATCCTATTGCGGTCTACACATATCTCTTATGTGTGACTGCCATCATATTGCAGTCTACACGTAACTCCTATGTGTGACTGCCATCCTATTGCAGTCTACACATATCTCCTATGTGTGACTGCCATCATATTGCAGTCTACACGTATCTCTTATGTGTGACTGCCATCCTATTGCAGTCTACACGTAACTCCTATGTGTGACTGCCATCCTATTGCAGTCTACACATATCTCCTATGTGTGACTGCCATCATATTGCAGTCTACACGTATCTCTTATGTGTGACTGCCATCCTATTGCAGTCTACACGTATCTCCTATGTGTGACTGCCTTCCTATTGCAGCCTACACGTATCTTCTATGTGTGACTGTCATCCGATTGCAGCCTACACGTATCTCTTATGTGTGACTGCCATCCTATTGCAGTCTACACGTATCGTATGTGGAGGGGGTCCGGTCCGATCCGGTGGCCATGTACTGCTTGCCTGTGTATCGGCTGGGGACATCTCTGCGCTGCTGATCCGCCTCCGCTTGGGATGGTTTCCTGCTGGATTCTCGCGACTATGTTGGATCCATTGTGGATTGAACTTTCACAGTATCATGTTAGACCCGCTCGACATCCATTGCTTTCCTCCTCTCCAAGGTTCTCATAGTCATCATTGTCACCGACGTCCCACTGGGTCATTATTGTCACCGATGTCCCACTGGGTGTGAGTTTTCCTTGCCCTTATCTGGGCCTACTGAGGATGTCGTGGTGGTCTGTGCAGCCGTTTGAGACACTAGTGATTTAGGGCTATATAAGTAAACATTGATTGATTGATCTCTTATGTGTGACCGCCATCTACTAGTCACACTTATCATTTCACCATTTACCAAATAAAATAGCTTCAAGATCGGTAAGCACAACCAAAAATATTCCGTACATTAGGCGCACTGTTGAGTTTTGAGAAAATGAAAGGATTTTAAGTGCGCCTTATAGTCCGAAAAATAGGGAAGATTGTTGTTTGCATTTTTGTCACTAATATTTTGCCTCTGTCCTGTAGCTAAACGGTTCTAATGCCAAATGATCTGCTCTCAGACTGAGATTGAATATAATCACACAGGCATTAGGTTTGATACTGTTTATGTATTGGACATCATTTAAATACTGTGCATGTGCAGGTGTACCTAATGTGGTGGCCAGAGTGTGAACCTTATGTAAAGAAACATCTGATTATTAAAGAGCAGAAAAGATGACTGGTTCAGTTTTAGCACAGGGATATTGAACTCAATTGTTTTGAGAGTTCTCTGTTCACTATTCGTCTTATTTTTTTTAGAATCCAAAGAACCAGCTTCTTCTACAGTGGACATCTGATTGGTCTTCTTATTTTGCCAGAGTTGCAGGTGCGTTCTGTTGTTTTAAGGAACTTCTGCAAAACGTGAGGCTCTCAGACGTTGTTGTTTTTTCTAACACAGCTCACAGGCCACCAGTTGAAATGCCAAAACGATGCAAAAAAGAGAGGACCTAAAATTGAACCTTGAGGAACACCACTAGTTTACTGTAACTGAAAAAGTTAAACAAATGACTACCGATTGCATTGGAAGTAAACACCTTAGTTACATAAATCACATTATGAAAAAAAGCCTGGCTGCCAAAAGAGAGAGGACTTAAAAAGGGTGCCTTGAGGAACATCTCAGTTATGTACATATATTACTTGCTAGCACGGTTGAACTGTCAATGCAAGGATCTGCCATTGCCAAATTATTGTGCTTGCAATTTTGTTGTACAATGTATCATGACAATAATTATATATTCTATTCTATTATATTACAAGAGCACGCTGTTTTTTTTTTAAGGATTTTAGCCGCAAAAATCCAAAGTTATTAACTGAGCTCTATAGTGTCTTTGCTGGGCCGGATTTGCCCCCCCCCCCCCCCCCCCCGAGTTGAAGAGCCTGTTTTAGAACATGAATATTGTATTTAGATTCAATTATTTACCAGAGTTTGAATGACACGGACGCCTTCATCTTTTTTAGTTCAAGTAATCAGAATGAAGTGTTTGTTAAGTGGATCTAATTATCGCATCACTTATAGAAGTTACAAAGTAAAGACTTTTTGTTTGTGGGAAGCTTTATGAATTGTGGAGTCGGTATCTATGGTGATAGAAAAATATATGCACCAATTAATCACCCCTCTTACTGCTAATATTCAGTAGTTTAGTTTAGTTTATTAGTTTAGTTTATTAAGGATCCCCATTAGTCTACACCGCAGTGGAGACTATTCTTCCTGGGGTCCAGGCAAAAAACATCACACAACCACAGAACAAACGATTAAAATGCAGTACAACATGATCCAATAATAAATTGTCATAATACAAAAATAGCAACAACAAAGAACACAAAAATACTAATATTATGTTACATAATAATTTTCATACCAAAGATAAAAAAAGCAATATAAAAATAGATATACTGTATACATTTTTGCAAAAATAAAAAAAAGAACCAATGGCCTAAAATATACACATTAGTGTACCAAAGACAAACAATAAGTGACGAAAAAGTATCATCCATCCATTTTCTGCTGCTTATCCCATAATCAATAAAATACTCAATAGTCAATAAAACAGTCATGACATTAGGTACAATCTAGAATAATCTCTTCTCCTTTTAGTCTATTCTTAAAGCCCACTATGCTGGTGATTGATAGCAGATATTGTGGAAGTCTATTCCAGTAAGTGATTGCCCGATACATTATAGTCTTTTTCAAAACATCACTTTTGGGTTTAAGACGGGTGAGAGCGCCTCTTTGGGCTAGCCTGGTACTGTAGTTGTGACTGTCACTGGCAAGCAAGAGCTGAGAATACAGATATGAGGGTTTATGGTATGTATAGATGTCTCACCTTAAAACTCATTTGTATACTCTAGCCTTTAAATAGACTCCCTTTTTAGACCAGTTGATCTGCAGTTTCTTTTCTTTTTCTTCAATGTCCCACTCTCCTTTGTGGAGGGGGTCCGGTCCGATCCGGTGGCCATGTACTGCTTGCCTGTGTATCGGCTGGGGACATCTCTGCGCTGCTGATCCGCCTCCGCTTGGGGTGGTTTCCTGCTGGCTCCGCTGTGAACGGGACTCTCGCTGCTGTGTTGGATCCGCTTTGGACTGGACTCTCGCGACTGTGTTGGATCCATTATGGATCGAACTTTCACAGTATCATGTTAGACCCGCTCGACATCCATTGCTTTCCTCCTCTCCAAGGTTCTCATAGTCATCATTGTCACCGACGTCCCACTGGGTCATTATTGTCACCGATGTCCCACTGGGTGTGAGTTTTCCTTGCCCTTATGTGGGCCTACCGAGGATGTCGTAGTGGTTTGTGTAGCCCTTTGAGACACTAGTGATTTAGGGCTACATAAGTAAACATTGATTGATTGATTTTTTAAAAATAGAATCAAACTACAAGCCAGTCTTTCAGCAACTTTCCTCCATGACAATTCATGATGCATGATCTCAATGCCAGTCCTAAATGAGCAATGGAGAGCTAGTCTGGCAGTTCTGTTTTGGGTAAGCTGGATTTTATTTAGATCTTGTTTAGATGCATTAGACCAGATTGCTGGTCTAATGCATGACAATACAAGAGATTGTATAACTTGCTTCATAGATGTGTTAGTTAAAAAATAGGCACTTCTTCTTATGATTGAAATGCTTCTGCTCATTTTTGTTACTATGTTTTTAATGTGAGTGGCCCAAGATAGTCTTTCATCTATTGTAACTCCCAGCAACCTGGCCTCTTTAACTTGTTCTAGGTGGATGGTGAACTTCTATGTTAAACATAGCTTTTTATTCTTGGTTATTACTTAGAGTCAACATACTGTTTACTCAGGATTGGTTGAACTGATTCCGATAACTGTTCTGAAACTTAAAATTCGGACTTTCCTACCCTAAGTTAAACCAACTCAGACGTCAGAGTTTGTTGAACCTCCTACCTGGAATACCCACTAGTTCAGCCCTGGGCCATTATTTGGACTCGGGGGGCCAAATTTAGAGAAAAAAAATGTGTCTAGGGGCCGGTGTATCTGTCTATCTATGTATAAATTCATCCATTTTCTACCGCTTGTCCCTTTAGGGGTTGCGGGGGGTGCTGGAACCTATCTCAGCTGCATTTGGGCGGAAGGCGCGTACACCCTGGACAAGTCGCCCCCTCATAGCAGGGCCAACACAGATAGACGGACAACATCCACACTCACATTCACACACTAGGGCCAATTTAGTGTTGCCAATCAACCTATTCCCACGTGCATGTCTTTGGAAGTGGGAGGAAGCCGGAGTACCCGGAGGGAACCCACGCAGTCACGGGGAGAACATGCAAACTTCCACACAGAAAGATCCCGAGCCCGGGATTGATTTCAGGACCTTAGTATTGTGAGGCACATGCACTAACCCCATGTATATGTATATGTGTATATTTCTATATATATATACATATATGTGTATCTCTCTCTCTCTCTCTATATATATATATATATATATATATATATATGAGTGTATGTATATATATATATATATATATATATATATATATATATATATGAGTGTATGTATATATATATATCAATTTATGTATACAGTACATATGTATGTATAAATGTATGTATATATATTTATATATATATGTGTGTGTATGTGTATATAGATATGTATGTATATCCATCTATCCATCCATTTTATACCGAATATATATATATATATATATATATATATATATATATATATATATATATATATATTTATTTATTTTTTTTATTTTTTAATATATATATGTGTATATATGTGTATATATGTATGTATATATGTATGGGTAAGTGTGTGAGCTGTGAAAATCTGCTGTACCGTATGTGTGCTTGGGTCCTATTTTTAAGAACACTAATACAAAACGTCACAATAATGTCTGATTGAATGCTAAAAACGTTATGACAGACCGCTTTGAAAAACGGAATGGAATTTAAAAATTTTCTACAGAATGAGACACCCAGAATGTAAATAAAAATAAAGATTATGGGATTTACAAAAAATAACTATGAACGATAAAACACTGAATATTGACAACATATGAACGTCACACCCCCTGTCCATCGACATATTCTACAATCAAACAAAACCCTACAAAAACTTTTAACAGGGGCCAGGAAACGCCAGCATGTAACCCCAATTCTTCAGAGTTTGCACTGGCTCCCTGTTCATTTTAGAATTGATTTTAAAACATTGCTGTTTGTTTTTAAATCTTTACATGGACTGGCACCTCAATATATCTCGGACCTCATCCAAATTTACATTCCTGCGCGCGCTCTGAGGTCCGAGAGCCAGCTCCAGCTCGTGGTGCCCAAGACCAGACTTAAAACCAGGGGAGACAGGGCCTTCTCTGTGGTCGGCCCTAAGCTCTGGAACACTCTGCCCCTCCATGTTCAAACTGCTTCCACAGTGGAGTGTTTTAAGTCTCGTCTTAAGACCCGCTTTTATTCTTTGGCTTTTAACACTACGTGAGTTGTGTGGTCCTCTGTCCTTATGTTGTCCTCTGTGTTTTTTATACACTTTGATTTCACTTTGATTTCCGGCGTGGCACAGTGGGGAGAGTGGCCGTGCGCAACCCGAGGGTCCCTGGTTCAAATCCCACCTAGTACCAACTTCGTCACGTCCGTTGTGTCCTGAGCAAGACACTTCACCCTTGCTCCTGATGGGTGCTGGTTGGCGCCTTGCATGGCAGCTCCCTCCGTCAGTGTGTGAATGTGTGTGTGAATGGGTAAATGTGGAAGTAGTGTCAAAGCGCTTTGAGTACCTTGAAGGTAGAAAAGCGCTATACAAGTACAACCCATTTATCATTTATTTTACTGTATTAATTGATTTTACCCTTTAAAATAGTTTTTAATCATATTTGATTTTGTATAGTTTTTTTTTTATATTGGTTTTATATTTATTTATTTTTTGTTTTTCTTCAGTCATTGGTGGAGCATAATATTCCATCCATTTTCTACCGCTTATTCCCTTTCGGGGTCGCGGGGGGCGCTGGCGCCTATCTCAGCTACAATCGGGCGGAAGGCAGGGTACACCCTGGACAAGTCGCCACCTCATCGCAGGGCCAACACAGATAGACAGACAACATTCACACTCACATTCACACACTAGGGCCAATTTAGTGTTGCCAATCAACCTATGGCTGTGCAGCACTTTGGAAACGTTATTTTTGTTTAAATGTGCTATATAAATAAAGTGGATTGGATTGGATTGAAAAATGCAACAAACAGCAAATTATCAACACAAAAGGTAAAAAAAATAACCACACCTACAATCTGATATATCACTAAGCTTTAGAACTTTGTTGTAAAAATCCCCTTCTGCGTCTGTCCCTAACACACCCGCATTTCAGGCTGGCCGCACTGAAAAAATTCGGTGGAAACGCTCCCCACCCACACTGCTTGGTGCCATGTCTGAGATGCTGTGACTTAGATCACCATAGTAACTAATTAGATGACCATATTAACTAGTATATCATGCAAAAGTGCAGATTCCAACCATTGAAATATTTTGTATAGTTTAAGACTTGCGGTCATTAGAAAACATCACCGCACATCATAATGGCAACTACAGTTTTCATCTTAAAGATCTAAAAAAAAATTATTTGTGAATGTCCGGCCGGGCCAGATTGAAACGCTTAACCCGGGCCTTAGTTTGCCCAGGTCTAGTTGTTAGCAGCTTCCTACTGTACCTTCTTCCGTAACTGTCTCTCGGCATTGGAATGGGACTTGACGTGCTTCCTCAGGGAGCTGGGATCGGTGTAGCGCTTGGCACAGCCCGCCACCTGGCACGCGTACGGCTTCTGCACACCCCAGACAAGAGAGCATTGGGAAAAAAACTTGTCAAGACCCCCCTGGAAGTAACCCTTTGTTTGTGTGTTTTTTGTTGACTCAGGTGTGTGCCGCTCACCGTGTCCAGGTGTGTGCGCTGGTGCTTGGCTCGGTCGCTGGAGTTGCTGAAAGCCTTGAAGCATCCCGGGTGCTGGCACAGGTACGGCTTCTCCCCCGTGTGGCTGCGCAGGTGGATCTTCAGATTTTCCAGGCGGGAGAAGGCCTTCTTGCAGCCCTTGAACTGCGGAAAAAGAAACGCGGTAAGTCCACGTCACATGGTGCGGTTTTTCATTTGCATAGATTTGATAAGAGCCTCTCATGGAGGAAGACCTTAGCCTCTTTTTTTTTTTTTTTTTTTTTTTGTCTTCCTCTGAGAGCTTTCTGGATTTTACTCACGCAGGCTGCTCGGCCTTGTTGTGTGGGTGGAAATGCAAATGCAAAAGAACCCCACAAACATTCATTTAGTCTCCTACCAGCACGGACGCCTAATAACCAGTCCTCATTGCTTTTTCTTCCATGTATAGAAAGCTTATTTTTAGTATGCCCTTTACCCAGGTCAATGTTTGGATAATGACGCAGAACCACCATATTGCTGCAGCGGTGCGCCGACCTGTGCATAATGACGCTATTTAACATCGTTTAATACCGACAAACTTAATGTTTCATTGCACGAGGCGGTCAGATGTTGCTAATGTCAAGAAAATTCAGTTGCCATCTAAATATGCTGGGCTAGGCCCTGCGATGAGGTGGCAACTTGTCCAGGGTGTACCCCGCCTTCCGCCCGATTGTAGCTGAGATAGGCTCCAGTGCCCCCCCCCGCGATCCCGAACGGGACAAGCGGTAGGAAATGGATGGGTGGATTATCAAGAATAATACATCTAGCAGCCAGCAGAGGTCAGCGTTCATACAAATCCTGTATCAGTGCCTAGTGGGGCTGTGAATCTTTAGGTGTCCTACGATTCGATTCGATATCGATTCTTGGGGTCACGATTCGATTCAAAATCTTTTTTTTTTTTCTTCAATTCAACACGATTCTCGATCCAAAAACGTTTTTTTTTCCCGATTCAAAATGATTCTGTATTCATTCAATACATAGGATTTCAGCAGGATCTACCCCAGTCTGCTAACATGCTAGCAGAGAAGTAGATTTTTGTAAAAAGCTTTTATAGCTGTAAAGGACAATGTTTTATCAACTGATTGCAATAATGTAAATGTGTTTTAACTATTAAACAAACCAAAAATATGACTTATTTTATCTTTGTGAAAATATTGGACACAGTGTGTTGTCAGGCTCATGAGATATTGTTATTTTATTTAAATTGTTATAAATGTCTATTGATGATCTCAATGAGGGATTTTTAATCACTGCTATGCTGAAATTATAACTAATATTGATACTGTTGTTGATAATATTCATTTTTGTTTAAATACTTTTGGTTTGTTCTGTGTCGTGTTTGTGTCTCCTCTCAATTGCTCTGTTTATTGCAGTTCTGAGTGTTGCTGGGTCAGGTTTGGTTTTGGAATTGGATTGCATTGTTATGGTATTGCTGTGTATTGTTTTGTTGGATTGATTAGTTAAAAAAAATAAAAAATTACAATTAAAAAAAATACAAATCGATTTAAAAAAAAAAAAAGAGAATCGATTCTGAATCGCACAATGTGAGAATCGCGATTGGAATTTCGAATCGATTTTTTCCCCACGCCCCTAGTACCTAGTCATTGTTCTGTTTACAGACAGACTGACAAAAGTAGGAGTAAGTCAATGTATCGCAAGTCCATCCATCCATCCATTTTCTACCGCTTATTCCCTTTCGGGGTCGCGGGGGGCGCCGGCGCCTATCTCAGCTACAATCGGGCGGAAGGCAGGGTACACCCTGGACAAGGGCCAATTTAGTGTTGCCAATCAACCTATCCCCAGGTGCATGTCTTTGGAAGTGGGAGGAAGCCGGAGTACCCGGAGGGAACCCACGCATTCACGGGGAGAACATGCAAACTCCACACAGAAAGATCCCGAGCCTGGATTTGAACCCAGGACTGCAGGAACTTCGTATTGTGAGGCAGACGCACTAACCCCTCTTCCACCGTGAAGCCCTGTATCGCAAGTCTCAGGTCTTTAATCCCAAATCCGAGTCAATTCTCGAGACAAGACCGGTTAAGTCAAGTCTGGAGTCATTTTTGAGTCCTTCCAAGTCATTGACACCGTGAAGTCATTACTGGAGCTACAATATTATGGCACTTATCATAACCATGATCCAAACTACTGTTTTAAACACACACACACATATATATATATATATATATATATATATATATATATATATATATATATATATATATATATATATATATATATATATATGTATATGTATATGTATATGTGTATATATATATATATATATATATATATATATGTATATATATATATGTATATATGTGTATATGTATGTATATATATATATATATGTGTATATGTGTGTATGTATGTATGTATATATATATATATATATGTATATGTATATGTATATATATGTGTATATGTGTGTATGTATGTATGTATATATATATATATATATGTATGTATGTATACATATATATGTATGTATGTATGTATATAATACATATATATATGAATATATAATACATATATGTATATATATATATATATGTATATATATATGTATATATATATATATATATATATGTATATGTATATGTATATGTATATATATATATATATATATATATATATATATATATATGTATAATTATAGTACAGGCCAATTTACAATTTACATTGTAGATTGGGGCGGCATAGCTCGGTTGGTAGAGCGGCCGTGTCAGCAACTTGAGGGTTGCAGGTTCGATCCCCGCTTCCGCCATCCTAGTCAATACCGTTGTGTCCTTAGGCAAGACACTTTACCCACCTGCTATCAGTGCCACCCACACTGGTTTAATTGTAACTTAGATGTTGGGTTTCACTATGTAAAGCGCTTTGAGTCACTTGAGGAAAAAGCGCTATATAAATATACTTCACTTCACTCTTTGCTCTGATTACTGCTTTGCACACTTTTGGCATTCTCTCGATGAGCTTCAAGAGGTAGTCACCTGAAATGTTTTTCCAACAGTCTTGAAGGAGTTAGCTCATCGAGAGAATGCCAAGAGTGTGCAAAGTAGTAATCTTTTTTTGATTGATTGATTGAAGACTTTTATTAGTAGATTGCACAGTTCAGTACATATTCCCTACAAATGACCACTAAATGGTAAGTCTTTCAACTTGTTTAAGTCGGGGTCCACGTTAATCAATTCATGGTATGAATATATATTATCAGCATAATAAAGTCATCACAAAGGTTATTCATCATAGTATATACTTTGAATTATTTACAATTCGGGGGGTGGGATGTGGAGGGGGTTAGATTTGGTTGCTATCAGCATACTTCAGTCATCAACTATTATATCAACTGAGAAATGGACATTGAAACAGGGCAGGTCTGACTTGGTAGGATATGTACAGCGAGCAGTGAACATAGTGAGCTCAGAAAGCATAAGAATAAGTATTGTTTTGGCAAACTCTACACAAGGCCAAAGCCTTCACCCACACAGAAGGCCTCATGTCCAAATGTGAGTTTGGCTCCCATTTCCCCCAGAGGACACAACTGGAATTACAGACACAATTTCCCAACAGCTGAAGACCATCAGTAATCAAGAAGGCTCTCACCTGAAGCAATCAAATCCACTCCTTTGAAGTCTGCAGCTCCAGCTCAAACTTCAGGCCAACAGATACTGCTCGAGGAGAATTTACCAAATACAGAAGTGACAACTGTTTACAGAGACCAGGGTGGCTGACGGTGAGATGACTTTATATATATTTTGATGTTTGGATTTTATATGTTCAAATAATTTTAATTGCCAAGTGGTTGTTTGTTAAATGTTTAAATGTCAAATCCAAGCTGTTAAGGGTCACTATATGTACTTGTGGAAACACTTTTTCTTAAAAAATGGTATATTGTAATTTGTTTATATTGGTCCCTAATAGCTTTTGTATTTGTCCACCTTTTCCAAAGGTTTTTTAACTTACAGATATTTAATGAAAAAAAGAGACAAAGTCCAAAAATAAAAGGAGAAACAAAGATTTGTCTCATTGGATTAAAACCAAGAGTGAAACCCCTGGTCAAAATGTCAAAACCCTTTTCAAGTTAGGGGAGAACAAAACTCAACAAACATAACTTGACAAGTATGTACATTTGATTATTTGATTAGTTACAATCCGGGGAGGTGGGATGTGATGGGGGGTGGGTGTTAGTCTATGGTGGTAGCTGCCTGGAGGTGTTCTTTTATTGTGGTTTGGAAGAAGGGTAGAGATGCACTTTCTTTTACACCTGTTGGGAGTGTGGCATAGAATGAGTTAAGACCTTTGTTAGATCAGAATCTGGGCTTAACGTGGTTTGTGGAGCTCACCTTGGTGTTGTGGTTATGGCGGTCATTTCGGTTATGGAAGTAGTTTGACATGTACTTCGGTATCAGAGAGGCGGAGCGGATTTTATATACTAGGCTCAGTGCAAGGTGTTTTACTCTGTCCTCCACCCTGAGCCAGCCCACTTTGGAGAAGTCGGTAGGAGTGAGGTGTGGTCTGGGGTGGAGGTCTAGAAGTAACTTGACTAGTTTGTCCTGGGATGTTTAGAGTCTAGATTTGAGGGTTTTGGAGGTGATAGGGTACCAGGAGATGCATGTGCAATCGAAAAAGGGCTGAATGAGAGTTCCCGGCATAATGAATCAGAGCAAATGGGTGGCTATTTTGAAGTAACTAGAATATAAAACATGTTTTTTAGTTTAAGTACATAACAAAAAAAGGTAAACATCATTTTACTGCAAAAATTAACTTTAGAGTACTGTCATTTAAAAAAAAAAAAACAGTAGTTATGTACAGGCCTAAAGTTTGGACACACCTTCTCATTCAATGCATTTTCTTTATTTTCATGACTATTTACATTGTAGATTGTCACTGAAGGCATCAAAATTATGAATGAACACATAACTAAAAAAGGTAAAATAATTGAAAACATGTTTTTATATTCCAGTGTCTTCAAAATAGCCACCCTTTGCTCTGATTACGGCTTTGTACACTCTTGGCATTCTCTCAATGAGCTTCAAGAGGTAGTCACCTAAAATGGTTTTTCCAACAGTCTTGTAGGAGTTAGCTCATTGAGAGAATGCCAAGAGTGTGCAAAGTAGTAATCTTTTTTTGATTGTTTGATTGTAATTAGAGTAAAGGGGGGCTATTTTGAATAAACTAGAACATAAAAATGTTTTTTTTGTTATTTCAGTACATAAGTTCACAACAAAAAAAGGTAAAAAGCATTTTACTGCAAAAAAGAACTTGAGTACTGTCATTAAAAAAAAATAGTAATGTAGTTTGGACACCTTCTCATTCAATGTGTTTGTTTTATTTTCATGACTATTTAGATTGTCACTGAAGGCATCAAAATTATGAATGAACACATAACAAAAAAAGGTAAAATAATTGAAAACATGTTATTATATTCCAGTGTCTTCAAAATAGCCACCCTTTGCTCTGATTACTGCTTTGTACACTCTTGGCATTCTCTCGATGAGCTTCAAGAGGTAGTCACCTAAAATGGTTTTTCCAACAGTCTTGTAGGAGTGCCAAGAGTGTGCAAAGGGGGGCTATTTTGAAGAAAACTAGAATACAAAAAAATGTTTTTTAGTTATTTCAGTACATAAGTACACACTAAAAAAAGTAAAAAGCATTTTACTCCGAAAAATAACTTGAGTACTGTCATTTAAAAAAAACAGCAGTTATGTAGTTTCGACACACCTTCTCATTCAATGCGTTTTCTTTATTTTCATGACTATTTTTACATTGTAGATTGTCACTAAAGGCATCAAAACTATGAATGAACACATGTGGAGTCATGTCCTTCACAAAAAAAAGGTGAAATAACTGAAAACATGGTTTATATTCCAGTGTCTTCAAAACAGCCACCCTTTGCTCTGATTACTGCTTTGCACTCTCTTGGCATTCCTGTGAATTGAAAACCATTATTTAGATGACCACCTCTTGAAGCTCATCGAGAGAATGCCAAGAGTGTGCAAAAAGTGTACATGTCTTTAAGCACCTCTTCCTGAGGGTGTTTCAGTGTAATAGCTTCACTTTTATCTTTAAGTTTTCAAGCCAAAATGCGTCCATTCCCCCTTTTCTGTCTACACAGTGTCTGCTTGTAAGTACTCTGTGATTGTGCGCTGCCAAACATGCTCCTCTGCTCGTAAAACCAGCAATTTCATGATGCGACGTTGGCTGAAAATGGCGAATCGGTACTTTTTAAACAGAGTATTGTAGCGTTTTTGATTTATTAGTACCACAGTACTGTACAATTCTAATTTGAATATATACAGTACAAATAGGTGTGTATATAAAGATAAATCATTTTTAAAAAATTCCCACAGGGGTGACAGACCACCTGTTTAAAAACCTCTGGACAAGAGAGAATGCACAATGGCGACAAGTACTTGCATACTTTTACTCGGACTCGACGTAGTTATTATACTGCAATGCAAACTTGCAACTTGGGCAATATATTCAAAAAGATATCGACATTGTCTCTGAAATATATGTTGTGTCTCACAGCCGAGGACACGTATGCTGAACTCCCTCGAGTCTTGCATGATACTGTCAAGCCGATGATACCGCAGCTCGGGTCCAAGTCATGTGACTCAAGTCCACACCTCTGCAAATCGCATCAACCTTGGAATAGTCAACGTTTACAGGCCTGCTGGCTACAACATTGGGTACACCTGCACCGTTAAATAGGACATGGATTGATGCCCTTCAAAGCAATAATGTCACATTTTTGCAACATCATGCAAAACCGATGACTCCATGGCTAAAATATGCAAGAGTCAGCACGTATGTTTACTTCCTGTTTGCAGGGGGCAGCTGGAATGTCCTCGCCTTATGAAGAAAATACACAGCGCGTGTCCTATTTTTGTTGTTCTTGCTCCGAGACTGGCATTCCTAACATTCTCATACCTTTTTTAGTCATT
Source organism: Nerophis ophidion (assembly GCF_033978795.1). NCBI lineage: Eukaryota > Metazoa > Chordata > Actinopteri > Syngnathiformes > Syngnathidae > Nerophis > Nerophis ophidion. The sequence continues at coordinate 1,649,126 of NC_084627.1, forward strand.
TATTGTTCAGTCACGGTACTCCTTAGCTCACCGCATATTTTCCTGGGATAATTTAGTTTTAGTTTAGTCTTATTTGAAGGGACAATGCACAGAAACATTAAGCTCAAAGACAGATATGTTCTGTACCAGATTATAGCTAATTTACATTCGCAGTCCCTGGCTACCTAAATTAAAGGGATACAAAAATCATGCAATAAAATTATTACAATAAAATCATACCATATAACATAATCAAATCAAGAAAAGTCATAAAATGCCCTTTCATGGACACATAATTAATATACAATACAACCACCTCTCATTTACATCATCAAACAAAGACAATACATGCTCTTGCTCACATCCGTCTTCATTTGTAAAAACAACCATGATTTCAAACACACACACCTCACAATTTGCAACAAAAATGCTGTCATGGATAAATATAATACACATTAAGTTGATCTGTCAAACATAGTGGCCACCTTAGTGACCGTGTGAGCAGCTTTGATTGCTGCAAAGCCACTTTTTAACTTCAATTGTAAATGAAGAGTAATTGTAATTTTAGTCCAGCAATCTTTTTTTCACGCCCCTCGATATAATGAAGTTAACAAATGTGTTTACAGACGGCATGTGAAAAAAATTGAAATGGTAGCACCGAATAAGAAAAGTAATATTTTTTTACACGCTTAAAAAGAGATGAAGAGGCTGTAAAGATTATTATTCACCAATATGTTTTTTTATATTGGGGAAGCTGCCTCACGCTTAAAGCACCTCAATAAAGGTCACCCCAAAAAATACACTGCAAAAACTAAAATCTAAGTAAGATTTAATACCTCAAATAAGGGTGATATTTGCTTATTTTCTGTCTGATAAGACAATTGGCATCGAATTGATTAACGTGGACCCCGACTTAAACAAGTTGAAAAACTTATTCGGGTGTTACCATTTAGTGGTCAATTGTACGGAATATGTACTGTACTGTGCAAACTACTAATAAAAGTATCAATCAATTATTCTCACTAAGCAGATTTTGTTTGTTTTACTTGTTTTAAGGGTTTTGCTCCTAAATGATCTCAGTAAGATATTACAGCTTGTTGCTGAGATGTTATGACCTATATTGAGTAAAACATGCTTAAAACTGGAATATCAAGTGTTGCAAAGCTGTGTCAACACTCAAGTACTACTACTTTTTTAAAGTAATTTCTTACATCAAGCATGAAAAAAAAAAAATCATGATGCCCATATCATTATGTCAAGATAATGGCACTAGCATTTACTTATTAAAACATGGGTGTCAAACTCTGGCCCGCGGGCCAATTTTGGCCCGCCGTGTAAATTAATTTGGCCCTTGAGGCTATATCAAATTAACATTAAAGCTGCAAGCAGCGTTGGTCGGGTCCGCCTTTGGCTGCTGCCCCCGAGACCCACGGCCGGATAAGCGTTGATAAGACGCCTTGGAGCCACTATTTTGAGAATCTAATGCATTGTGAAAGTAATGCAGTTGTTGTATTGAAGTGAAAATATCAAACTTCCTGTTGATTTTTGCTAAAGTATGTTACTTATTAAAATGTAGGTCTAAGTGAGACCTACATCGTGTTTTTTGTTTCATGTCTCTCTGACATTCCTACTGGAAGTTACAAGCAGTTTTGTCTGTGTTTTCTTCCTAAAAGCAGTTTGTCCGTGTTGTATTCCTAGGGGGGTGGTAGTGCGCAATTTTGAGGTTAGGTTTTTTTCATCAGATCGCATTTTTTGCCAGACCTGATGTGTGTGTCAAGTTTGGTGAGTTTAGAAGCATTTTAAGGGGGTCAAATAACAGCTCAAAGAGGCAAAAATGACATTTTTAAGGAGACTTTGCACAGGGGTTCTTTGAAGGCGCTTAAAATCAAAACCTGAAAACTTATCAAAACTCTGTTCTATACTTTTAATCAGAAGGGTTCAATCTCTTTCCTGTGCGAGTTTGAAGCCAAAACAACAAACTCACTCAGAGGAGATAATGTTTGAAGAAAGGTGACCGCTTTTTACAAAACTTTTGTTTTGAAGGGGGGGATTGCAAACTTCCTGTTGATTTTTGTTGGGGGTTGTCAATCTATGAAATGTAGGTCTAAGCGAGACCTACATAGAGGTTTTTGTTTCATGTCTCTCCGACATTCTTACCGGAAGTTACAAGCAATTTTGTCTGTTTTCTTCCTAGAAGCAGTTTTTTTCAGTGTTTTATTCAAAAATAGCGCTAGAGCGCAATTTTGAGTTTTGGGGTTTGGTTTTTTTGATTAGATCGCAATATTCACCAGTCCTTATGTGTTCGCCAAGTTTGGTGACTTTTGAAGCATTTTAAAGGGGTCAAATTACAGCGCAAAGAGGCAAAAATTGCATTTTTTGCGAACATTTTATTTTGAAGGGGTTTTTGCCAACTTCCTGTAGATTTTTGCTGAAAGAAGTGAGTGTATGAAAATTGGGTCTAAGTCAGACCTACAAAGGAGTTTTTGTTTCATGTCGCTATGACAATCCTAACAGAAGTTACATGCAGTTTTGTCTGTAATTTTTTCCTAGGGGGCGCTAGAGCGCAATTTTCATTTTAAGGGATTGGTTGCTTAATATGTTGGGAAGGTTTGCTATATCGACGTGTGTGTCAAATTTGGTGAGTTTTGAAGCATGTTAAGGGGGTCAAATTACAGCGCGTAGGTGCGGAATAATAATAAAACACAGCAGTTTCAATAGGGTCCTTGGCCCATGGCAAAGGACTCCACAGGAGTCCTTTGCCATGGGCCTGCGGACCCTAATTAGTGCTGGCCCGCCAGTATTATACAGCCGCATTCACCGCTAATACTCATACTTGCCAACCCTCCCGATTTTCCCAAGAGACTCCCGAAGTTCAGTGCCCCTCTCGAGTATCTCCCGAGGAAACCATTCTTCTGAATTTCAACCGAATTCCACCCGGACAACAATATTGGGGGCGTGCCTTAAAGGCCCTGCCTTAAAGCGTTCTCTACAACCTGTCGTCACGTCCGCTTTTACTCCATACAATCAGCGTGCCGGCCTAATTACATAATATATGCGGCTTTTAAACACACACATGAGTGAATGAAAGGCATTCTTGGTCAACAACTATACAGGTCACACAAAGGGTGGCCGTATAAACAACTTTAACAGTGTTACAAATATGCGCCACACTTTGGACCCACACCACACAAGAATGACAAACACACATTTTTGTGAATTTTTTTTGTGAATTATATTTATATAGCGCTTTTCTCTACTGACTCAAAGCACTTTACATAGTGAAACCCAATATCTATGTTACATTTAAACCAGTGTGGGTGGCACTGGGAGCAGGTGGGTAAAGTGTCTTGCTCAAGGACACAACGGCAGTGACTAGGATGGCGGACGCGGGAATCGAACCTGCAACCCTCAAGTTGCTGGCACGGCCACTCTACCAAGCGAGCTATACCGCCCCACATTTTGGGAGAACATCCGCACCGTAACACAACATAAACAAAATACCCAGAATCCCTTGCAGCATTAACTCTTCCGGGACGCTACAATATACACTCTCCGCTACCACCACTATTAAGATTTTGCGCTGTTAAGTTATGTAAGTGTTGCTTTTTCCATATTCAGTGTTAAAGCAAATCAGCTAAGCAAACTGAGCAATAATTAACGTTTTATTTGCGCACTTTCTCTTGCTACTTCAAGACTTGAATGCTTGATTCATTCATTATTGTTATTTTATTTTCAAATTTATTTTTAGCCTGTGAAAAAAGTTTGTTTTGATATTTACCTGAGAAGGTTGCAAATAGAAAAGAGGCGTTCAATTTTTATTTAGATTTTATTTTATTATTTGAAACTCGAGTTTGCATGTCATTATAAAGTTAAATGAGGCTTGCTTATTCAATATTCAATTCAAAACTTTTTTGGGTGCCTATTAAAAGGTTAATTTGTTCAACCTTGGCCCGCTGCTTTGTTCAATTTTAAATGTTGGCCCATTCTGTATTTCAGTTTGACACCCCTGTATTAAAAGGCTTTTTTTTTTTCAACCAAGAAAAATGCACTTATTAGTGAGAATATACTTATTTTAAGGTATTATTGGGTTCATTAAAGTTAGCTAATTTTACTTGTCTTGGAAAGTCTTGACAAGCTGAAATGTTCTTGTTTTATTGGCATATAATTTTGCTTAGTTCAAATAAAATACCCCTATTTTTTTTTTTTTCTTGTTTTTAAACATTGACTTTTTGCAGTGCACCATAATAATGACACAATATTGTACATAATGGCATAATTTTTGATTCTAATGGGTGTACCTCGCCTTCCGCCCGAATGCAGCTGATAGACTCCAGCACCCCCCACGGCCCAGAAAAGGTCAAGCGGTAGAAAATGGATTGAATTAATGTTGTGTTTTTTTTCTACATTTTGGACACACATCCTCATGCTTTTTAATCAGAATATGTAGCGAAACGTTTGAAGTTTGCTACCGTGTCGTATCATAGTGCCAAGCAACTATTGGGCTGAAAATAATGCAATACTCTAATAAGGAGTGTCAAACACATTTTAGCTCAGGGGAAAATCTGTGCACATGGACTGTTAAAATCATTATAAATAAAAAAATATAAATTGTTTTCTTTGTCTTACTTTGGCCAAAAATAGAACAAACACATTCTGAAAATATTACAATAAAAATATGGGAAAAACCCCCAGCAGCAGTTAAGTTTAGATCCATGAAGGAAAGAAGAAAATGAGTTAATTTTTATAACTGAACAAATTTACATATGCATCCAACTGTGTTTTCTTATGTATTTTTTTTATTTTTATGAATTAACGTTTGACAACATTTTTTCCAAAACACAAGATAGAATATGAGATATAACAGGATAATTAATACATTTATCATCCATCCATCCATCCATTTTCTACCGCTTATTCCCTTTCGGGCTGCGGGGAGTGCTGGTAATGTCACGCCAAATCCCCCCCCCCCCCATTTACCATGATTAATACAGATGTTTTGTTAACGCTATATTATAAAAATACAGACATTTTGTTAACGCTATATTATAAAAAAAAAAAAAAAATTACAAACACAAGTTATGGGATGACGTATTTACTTCCGGGGTCACGTTTCCTCTTATGTCTTCCCATAGCTTATGTTTGTAAATTGTTTTTTAAATTTTTTTATAATATAGCGTTAACAAAACGTCTATTTTCATAATATAGCGTTATATTTTTAAAATATAGCGTTAACAAAACGTCTGTATTAATCATGACCCCGGAAGTAAATGGGGGTGGGGGGTGGGGTTTGTAGGGAGAAGAAATTTGGTGACAGTGCCTATCTCAGCTTCAATCGGGCGGAAGGTGGTGTACACCCTGGACAAGTCGCCACCTCATCGCAGGGCCAACACAGATAACACTCACATTCACACACTGCATTTATCATTTGTTTTCCAAATGCTTACAAAAAAGTGGGACCCCAAAAAAATGTACTGTGGCCCCCATTTTTATGACTTGATGGGGTCCCTGGGACCCCATTTTGAATATTCCTAGCGCCGACACTGATAGAGTATTGGTGCGTGCTAGGCTTGTACGGTATACCGGTATTAGTATATTACCGCGATACTAATGAATCAAATTCGGTACTATACCGCCTCTAAAAAAAGCACCCTTCCGTGCCCCCGTCGTCATCACGTCGTGTCATTGCTGGTTTTACGAGCAGAGGAGCATGTTCGGCAGCGCACAATCTCAGAGTACTTACAAACAGACTGATTGATTGATTGATTTAAACTTTTATCAGTAGATTGCACATATTCCGTACAATTGACCACCAATAGTAACACCCCAATAAGTTTTTCAACTTGTTTAAGTTGGGGTCCACGTTAATTCATGGTAGGCAATGTGTGTAGGCGTATTTTGGCTTAAAAATTAAGGATAAAGGTGACGTTATAACACTGAAACACCCTCAGGAAGAGGTGCTTTAATACATTGCTATTGGCTAAAGTCTAGCCGCAGTCGGCAGTGTTTTAGCTACTTCTAAATCGCTAATCCTTGTCTCCATGGCGACAAAAGAAAGTTTCTTACAAGTATCATCCCTGCAGGATGGAGAATAGCTAAACATGCTTCACAACACACCGTAGCTCACTGGTGTCACAATGTAAACAAATGCCATTGGTGGATCTACACCTAATATCTACTGTAATCATACTTGCCAAACTTGAGACTTCCGATTTCGGGAGGTGGGGGGTGGGGCGGAGGCATGGTTAAGAGGAGAGGAGTATATTTACAGCTAGAATTTACCAAGTCAAGTATTTCATATATATATATATATATATATATATATAAATAAGAAAAATATTTGAATATCATTGTTCCTTTATTTACACATATACACACACATAACACTCATCTACCCATTGTTGAGTTAAGGGTTGAATTGTCCATCCTTGTTCTATTCTCCTTCACTATTTTTCTAACCATGCTGAACACCCTCTCTGTTGATGCATAGCTGCGTGGCACGCACAAAAGTGCTTTCATCAAATACAATAGAGTCTGGAATCTTCCATCCCTCCCTAGCATGGCCCAAAACGTAGAGTAGATTGCAGTTTTGTCCTGTTTAAGAGATAGATAGTACTTTATTGATTCCTTCAGGAGAGTTCCTTCAGGAAAATTAAAATTCCAGCAGCAGTGTACAGAGTTGAGATCAATTTAAAGAAAAAAGTAAATAATGGGGCTTTAAAAGGAAACAAAATAGAGAAATATTACAAAAAGAATAAAAACAATGGGAATAAAAATATAACAGTAAAATAAGAATATAACAAGACAAAGTAGGCAGTAGTGACCATGTTATGAAAAAACGTATTGCACTGTTAATGTTTTGCATCCCCTGTCATCCTAATACCCCCCCTCCCCCGCCCCAGAGAGGAGTTGTACAGTCTAATGGCGTGTGGGAGAAAGGAGTTCTTGAGTCTATTAGTCCTGCACTTGGGATGCAGGACTAATAGACTGCACTGCCTGTTCAGTGCAGTCTACCACTGAACAGGCTCCTCTGGCTACTGATAACGCTATGCAGAGGGTGACTGGCATCATCCAGGATGCTCACTAGTTTGTCCACAGTCCTCTTCTCTGCCACCCTCACCAGTGTCACAACATTGCTGTTTACGGCAGACGAACTGCTTTACGGTAGACGAAAACGTGACTGCTGTTGTTGTGTGTTGTTACTTCGCTGGGAGGATGTCAATGAAACTGCCTAACAATAAACACACATAAACCAAGAACTCGCCCTCAATCATTCTACAGTTATAACGTCATTGGGCAGGCACGCTGTTTATATTGTGGAAAAGCAGACGTGAAAACAGGCTGTCGACACGTCACTCAAGTCCGCATGGATCTGGAGGGGGCGTGGCCTCCAGCTCCGCCTGAATTTCAGGAGATTTTCGGGTTAAAATTTGTCCCGGCAGGTTTTCGGGAGAGGCGCTGAATTTTGGGAGTTTCCCGGAATATCCGGGAGGGTTGGCAAGTATGAGTGAAAGTACTAGAGCATATCAACCCTTTCAAACTACAATTTTCCAAACTTGAAGTTTTATTGTCACTGCAAATTTATTGTGTGGAATAGAGGAATTAGATTATGGCAACAAAATACCCCTAAATCTCCTAATTAATACCTGCGATCAGTGGTTGAAACATCATAAGTCCTCCTGGGAACAAGCGTCCCCCGCGGTGGACATTTACATTTTGCACGACGGGGCTATTTTTGTCATCCTTTGTGTATTATTCCGACAGCAGAAACAGACAAAAAAACTAATGCCATTGCACAGTGACACATAGACCAAACAGTCTGTTTACGGCATCAAACAGTCGATGCCGCCATGGCAGGTACAAGCCCGGGCTTGTTCTTTATGTTCGCTGTGTAACAAGAGCCGCCTCGTTGTTCCTTCCGCTTTTACTTTCTTTACCATGCACTGATTTTCATTACCTGCCAATCAAACAAAGTGCTGGGTTTTAATGTAAATGCTCGCTGCTGTAAAGTGCCAATTTCCTTTCTCAGAAGGTGTGCATACAGTCATGGAAGAATTGACTATATGTACCATATATATATATACAGTTGTGATCAAAATTATTCAATCCCCACACAATTTTGGTGTTTTAGCAAGTTGGACATTTATTCCGTAATTTGTTTATAGTCAAAGCAAATAAAGATGCATTAAATAGACAAATGCAACTTGAATTACATTATATTTTGTAACATACCAAACAGTGTCATTTCTCTTAATATCTCATTGGCAAAATTATTCAACCCCTTGAAGATCATAACTCTTAAGAACAGAATTTGAATAAGGTCTTTTCACTCAGGTGTTGAAAACACCTGTAGATGTGATTAGAACCATAACGAGCAACAATTAAACTGATTGAAAAAGACTGTGATGCTCAGCTTCTTGTAGATGGTCAAGGGTGTATTTGCAACATGCTGAAGTCCAGGGAGTGGTCAAAGAAGTCAAGAGAGGAGGTAATTTCTCTTCATAAGAAAGGATATGGATATATGAAAATAGCAGAGACATTACACATTCCAAGAGACACAGTTGGAAGCATAATTCGCAAGTTTAAAGCAACTTGAATTACAACATTATATTTTGTAACATACCAAACAGTGTCATTTCTCTAAATATCTCATTGACCAAATTATTCAACCCCTTGAAGATCATAACTCTTAAGAACAGAATTTGAACAAGGTCTTTTCAATCAGGTGTTGAAAACACCTAACGAGCAACAATTAAACTGATTGAAAAAGACTGTGATGCTCAGCTTCTTGTCGATGGTCAATGGTGTATTTGCAACATGGGGAAGTCCAGGGAGTGGTCAAAGAAGTCAAGAGAGGAGGTAATTTCTCTTCATAAGAAAGGATATGGATATATGAAAATAGCAAAGACATTACACATTCCAAGAGACACAGTTGGAAGCATAATTCGCAAGTTTAAAGCAACTTGAATTACAACATTATATTTTGTAACATACCAAACAGTGTCATTTCTCTAAATATCTCATTGACCAAATTATTCAACCCCTTGAAGATCATAACTCTTAAGAACAGAATTTGAACAAGGTCTTTTCAATCAGGTGTTGAAAACACCTAACGAGCAACAATTAAACTGATTGAAAAAGACTGTGATGCTCAGCTTCTTGTAGATGGTCAATGGTGGATTTGCAACATGGGGAAGTCCAGGGAGTGGTCAAAGAAGTCAAGAGAGGAGGTAATTTCTCTTCATAAGAAAGGATATGGATATATGAA